>NC_091748.1:55935125-56082625 GCF_043380555.1 Nothobranchius furzeri | reverse complement strand
AATATAATAAGTTATAATGAATAAACCTGTGTTGCTATATATAAAGTACAGATATGCCCATATGTTACTCTGGATTTATGTTGTGTAGATTAAATGTTTCAGGAAACAAATAGAAGTTTTATGCATATTTCTAATAAATGTTAAAATATATTTTAATACAGTTTGTGTTCTTATTTTTTCTTTACTGTCACATTTCTGTAAGATTTAGAACTTTTTTAGTACCTTCAGCAGCCTCCGATACTTGTCTATTCTTCTTGGAAAAGTTCAAACTCTGCCATCAAAGCCACTAAGTAACGTTCTTTTATTGCATGATCGCTGTGGCCTTTGGGTGCTTTTCTTGGTGTTGTGCAAATGTTTGTCCCTTCTGAGATCCTCTGAGCTCTGCAAACAGTCTTGTGTCAGGATTTCTCTTTTGCTTTGCCTTCAACTCCATCCTTTATGTCCCTGTTAGTGGGTTTTGATGTTTATTCAACCCATCACAGAGTTTTCTTTCATTGAGCTCCAATAAGGAAATACACCGTTCAGTTTCTTTTTTTGCAGAAAAATCTTAGGTGTTACAGAGAAACTTTAATAATAAGCACAGTTCTGTCTCCTAGATCCATGAATGTTTCTCCTGACCTCGCCCCTTTGGTTTTGGAAAAGAAAATCACCGTCCAACGTGACTTTGCTGATTACATCCAATTAATCCCACAGGTGGACTCTAATCACGCTGGGAAAACATCTCAAGGGCCACTGATAGCTGTGGGATGCTCCACACCTTAATTGTAGATTTTACAACAAAAGCTGTGAATACTTGAGTAAATGGAATAATTCATGCTTTCGTTATTGAATAATTAACCCAACGCCTTTGTCCTTGTCGTGTTTACGCTGATGAGGAAAGGATGAACAAATGTCAAGAAGCTGAAGAGGTTTGAGCAGGAATTGGGAAAGGAGGTCGGGACTGAAAAAGTGGGACAGGGTAACTTGAATAGTGGAGGTGTTATATAATTTACCTTAAGGTGATTTATTTAGATAAGAACCTACTAAACTGGATTCTACCAGCCTTCGTTTTGTCAGTGATGGCGACATTGGAGTCACTTGTTCATATAACAGAAAATTACCTTTATGACCTGTTTACAGGACCAGCCAACCTAATGGGAGTCAGAGATGCAGATGTTCACCGTGAAAATGTCACTTACATTCGGGTAAAATGCGGTATGAAGGTCGAGCAAGACTCCATTCCTGTCACTATATGACTTGTGTGACAGCTGGCCCAGGGGTCATCTCCCTTACTGCGCTTGTGTCCCTCTGCCCATTCAGCACTACCCAAAGCCCAGAGCAGCAGCAGCACAACACAATCATGGCTAACTCCCACCGGTGGCCGCCGAGTCTGCATTTCAGCGAGTCAGCTCGCGCTGCAGCAGAGTGAATTTACAGTGAATGGAAAGTTTTTCCACACTCTTCCCAAGACTGCATCAGATTGTGTAGTATAGCTGACACGCTCAAAGCGAGAAAAGATTATTTTTTTACTCCCCTCCTTGCTTAACCCATTTACAGCTGGGGTCAGTAATGACATTGTGTAAATCTGCTGAAATGAACTCCACTCCGTAAGTTCACAAGAGATCCCAGAATACGAATGCTTTCCTACTAATGAGACACGTCAATCAATGCTGACCGTGGCACCAAGATAAAATACACTCACACACATAAATACGTTCATGCGCTGAGTCACGGGCTTTAACTTCTCTGAGTTTTCATGGTTATTATCTGAGAAGTGGCAGCAATAGATGGTTTTATGCCCTCATCATAAACAGGGATGCAGAGGAAGATGCATGGAAGTGCTACAAATACCTACTGGTGGAGGGATTTATCAGCATTTCATCAGAAGTCAAGCAGCTGCACTGGACATCAAAATAAAGCTGATTTTTATTTTGTATTTTTCAATTTTTTTGCAATTCTACAAATAGATTTATTGTTTGCAATAAATCTTAGTTTATTTGCACATGGTGCAGTGCAGGAGTTTTGACAAACCAGAGGGACATGACCACAAGATAGGGTTTATGGGTGATGCTTGAAAAATTTGAATATGGTGCAAATATGCTTATACTTCAGTAATACTTGAATGATTGGAGTAATTCATGCTTTCGTTACTCAAACTGTTGTAGCAGTCACACTATATAGAGTGACGAGTGACGACTGCAAATTAATTATGACCAATAAGATGTGATGATTCCATATAAATATGAAACATCAATCTGATTGATATTTGAGTGTTTAATCAGAAGATTATAGTTACTTTTACTTGTTCAGGGACCATAAACACACTTTGTATTAATTCAGACAGAATCAAGTATATAGTTATAAATGAATTTCATTCTTTACTAAACTAATGATTATACATGACAAGATATGAATAATGAGATGTGATGGAGTGGATATGCGGTGCTGGGATGTGATGTGTAGGTGGTGTGATGTAAGTTAGATGTTTATCAGAATCTTTGTGTCTGAAATTGTGAAATCTGGGTGTAAAAGAATTTGTTGTCTGCTATAAACTAGAGAGTTGATTATTAATAAAACAGCATCTGTTGTGTCTACAAACCCTGCCGGAGACCCCCAGGCGGATACCCCCCAGCAGATCCGGACTGTCAGAAGTCAGGTGGACCTTCACGGCACCAGGATTTCATAGATTAAACCCCGATACGACCCGTCCAGTCTTGGGATGTCTCCAGGTCACAACAGTAGCTGGAATGCTTGTTTGTGTCCAAAGTGGGTGTGGCTCTTAGGGAGCCGTCTAGCTGTATCAGCTTGCAGCTTGATGAGGAAAGGATAAATGAATGTCAAGTTGAAGAGGTTTAATCAGGAAGGTGAAAGTTTATATATTTCGGTAACCATCCATCCATCCAGAGTCAGGTGGCAGGGGCAGAAGCCTAAGCAGAGCGACTCAGACTTCCTTCTCCCCAGCCAATTGGGCCAGCTCCTCCAGGGGAATCCCAAGGTGTTCCCTGGCCACCCCAAAAACATAGTCCCTCCAGCGTGTCCTGGGATTTCCTTTAGGTCTCCTCCCAGTTGGATGTGCTCAGAAAACCTGATCAACAAGGTGTCCACGAGGCATCCTGTCCAGATGCCCGAGCCACCTCAACTGGCTCCTCTCGATGTGGAGGAGCAGCGGGTCTACTCTGAGCCCCTCCCAAATGACCGAGCTTGTCACTTTATATTTATTTCAATAATTCAACTTAAAAGGTGAAACTAATGTGTGAGATAGACTCATTGCATGCAAAGCAATATTTGTTATAATTGTGATGATTATGGCTCACAGTCGATGAAAACCCCACATTCAAAATCTCAGACAATAGAATATTGTGAAAAGGTTAAATATTCTAGACTCAAAGTGTCACACTCTAATCAGCTAATAAATCCCAAAACACCTGCAAAGGGTTCCTGAGCCTTTAGATGGTCTCTCAGTCTGGTTTACTGTTACTGAAATAAATTAAGTTATGCACAATTTCCTATTTTTTCAAGTTTCACCTGCACCTGCCATTTATTCAACAGCTGGCTATTCCCAGTACACACTGAAGCAGGAATGGTGCTCCAGCTTTCTTCTTTGTTGTTTTCCTCTCGTCCAAAAAGGACGCTAGCAGTAGCTCAGGCTAGTGTTAGCAGCAGTTAGGCCTAGTGTTGTTAAGCAGTTAGTTATATAAGTTATATGAGTGATGCTGAAGTGGGTTGGAACATGCAGATTTAAGGTGGTGTGTCTTGCTTATGGTGTGTTAAACCAGCTTTTCTTAGAACAAACTAGTGGCCATGACAACATGACTACTTCACATAGAAACGCAGGTCAGAGAATGCACTTTTGGTATGCTACATTATACACTATTATATGCTACATTAGACACCCCAAGCTGCAAAAAATGCAACAGCAATATAAATGTGCCCGTTTAAGGATTTCCACAAACTGAATCAAAATCCTAAACAATTGATGTGATATTTTCTCATCACTATAGTTTTAGAGCTGGTATATCACCCACTATTTCTGAGCAACCTTTCTTATTTACATATCTAGAAATGAAGACAAAAGTTATGCAGTGTCGTTTGCAAACTCCATTTGAATATCCACTAAAATCTGAATTGTTTTTCACATTGACACTATATTGATTAAATAAGATCAGTTAATTACACCACAGTTCCTTTTTGTGGGGTAAAAAATATCAGTAATTTATTACTGAAGCTAATTTTTCATAGAAAATCAGCCTGTGGTGTTCACATCAGCTATATTTAATCATACAACATTTAACTTACCACATTTTTCTTTCTCTAAATATATTTTAATAACCCAAACAAATCAATGTGACCATTCTATGATTATCTGATTTTTCACCTTTGAGAAATTGCTAACAAAACACATTTGATGTTTTTCTCTCCATCCACCTTTTGCTTTGTGTAAGGGTTGGATGTTTTTCCTTTGTTTGCATGAACGATACGAACAAAGATCAAAGTATTATTAACATCTACTCTAATTTAATGTGGCAAATTTGTTATTAAAACAGCTGACATGAGGTAACATCGTTGTTCTTCCCTGAATGTCTTCATACAGATGCATGGCTCATTAACTGCTAAATGTTCCTGTGTGTTTGTGAATTTGCCTCTAAATGTGTGTGTTGGATGATTGACAGGTGGCATTAAGTTGGTTTTTAGAGCATTTTTGTTGATAAAAATGCCAACGAAATCAGAGAGAGTGAAAGAAACCCTGAAAGTGGTGAACAAATTAGACTCAACACCGTGAAAGGGGGCTACAAAGTTTGGTTCACTGATGCAGAAAAATAAACTAAACTTTACAGTACACCAATGAATGCTGGGAAATGAGTAAATATGGCTGATTGGTCATTTTTAATTCAAGCTCTATGGTTATTTCTCTAAAAATAACTGCTTTTTTTTCAAAGTTATGTCCTTGTTTTAGTGCTTAGCTGTATTTTCATACATAAAATTTTAAAAAGATTGGGTTTTGTACCAGGTTAGGATCAGTTACTGTTTATATATTGGACCAACCCTCCGCACCATCACCTGCAGGTTTCTGAAGAGCTGAATTGAAGCCCAACGGCGCAGTGAGGGTGGGGGCAGATGATCGACACCCATCAAAATCTGAGCCTATATAGCTACAAGCTAACTGAGCTAACTAAAGCAAACAGAGGTTGGCGGTTGCTTTTGGCGAGGAAACTTCTGTTGCATGATTGTTACCCTCTGCTGCACCATTTTTAACCCTCTGGAGGCAGGCGTTGCAGATTTGCAACGTTAAAACCTACCTACCTGGTTACTCCACATACGTATTTCATGAGCATTTTTTAATTCAGAAGTACCCCTGAAGGACTTAGTAGTTTGTCCTTTTATCAAAACTTATTTTGAGCCTGAGAGGGTTAACCGGAGGTCGAGGGCTTCCCTGGAGTAAGCAGGAAGGCAAGCAGCTAGCACTAGTTTTGATGGCTCATCAGACACCTGTCAATCAAAGTGACACACCCTAATCATTCATAATTTCAAGCTTTTAGGCAGTCAATGCATGGGTGGAGACTTATTTCATCCACACTTCCTGTTAGGAAAACACTTCTGCCTGGCGGACCGAGAGAGCGGCATTGAGGCAGTAATAGACGGCACCTCCCTCAACCCTGCTGCGTGTGCTGTCAGAGATTCTCAGTCGAGGAGCAAGTCTAACGAGCTCATGCATGCGAGTGCACACTCACAGTAGGGGCTGCATGACAAGTTTAAGTCGACAGTCAAGTAATGAAAATCTAGTCGACTTTGACTAGTCGTTGATGACATCATACACCTGAAGTGGCTAAAACTGACGATGAGTGAGCAAGTGTTTTTTTCCGAGGCACGTCGGAAGGCGACGCTTTGGCACAGCGCATCGCTTTTTGATGCCCGCGGTAAAATGGAGATTTCACCGAATTGTGACCTTTACTCTCTTGCTATTTAACCTTCCCCTCACCCCCACCCAGTGCTTAATTTGTAAATGAAATGTTCCTGGAATGCAAATACTGACGTCAACCTAAAATTCGCTAAAGGCAAAACAGATGCCGGAACACGCACGGGGGGGAATTTGTTCGCTGGAGTTTTTGACAATTAAAATTGTGCCCACATTTTCAAAGTTAAACACATCTCTTTTAACAAGGGTAGTTTCTGCATCTTTACTGTTCTTCTGCTTCAGCCCTCCCCCCTCCCCCTGCACTGCTTCAGCCCTCCCCCCTCCCCCTGCACAGCGGCCTCAAACTCACTGGTGCACCTGCAGCCTCTCAGAGTTGCTGCTGATCTAAACATTAAAATTATTGTTTCATTTTCTGTTCCTCTCTTCTGATTACCTTCAATGGTGTCTGTTTGTTGCAACCACCAGGTAAAAAAACTAACTTGTTTTTATTTGACTATTTTTCTGTCCTGCCTATTTATTATCTTCCTGCATCTCCTCTCAATCCTAAAGAAAAACTGCTACCTGGGTTCATATATATTCACCTTATGAGTTACCTTTGAACTGCAGTTCTAAAAGATCTACCGACCGCAAAAACAGCAGAGTGCCGCTGCGCACTGGCCGCACCGGTGAGGTAAAGCCATCGGAGGACAAAACAGATGATGCACTCTGCTCCACAGCAGCAAAACGCATCAGGCACAAATAAAAGACAGAAAACATAAAAGGAAATGAGCCGACATGAACGATTGTGTGTTAAAATTGTTTTTGAGGTGGCGACACCTAATTTGATAATGTTACTGTGGCCGTGCTCAGGACGCAGATGTCTGGAGCGCGTCAACAATCAGAGCTTTGCATGCGCAAGCTGGTTAAGGTTAGGATGGGGATGAGGGGAAGGTTAAATTGCAAGAGGGAAAAGGTCACAATTCAGTCAAATGTTCGTTTTACCGCAGGCATCAAATACCAATGTTGTGGCACACCGCGTCGCCTCCCGACGCGCAGGGGCTCGTCACCTGCTGTCTTTTCCGAGGACTGCATCTTGTCGGTCATTATCACGTGACAGCGACTAGTCTATGAAAGGCATTAAAAGTTACTACAGAGCAGTGAAGTCGACTAGTTGACTAGTTGATACAACCCCTAATTCACAGTAGACTTACAAGTCAGGAGAAGAGCAGACACAGATTCTGCAGCATTCTGGAGGATTTCCTGTTAACCACGGTCATTTGATGAAAAGGGAATGAGGGCAATTTTTTCAAGGAGGCGAGCGGCTTTTTGTCATTTCCAGGTTCGCTTCACTTTTGGCAGGAGTTTTCCCCTTGGTTAGGATCTACCTTTTTTTGTGTAATTAATAGAAAATAACAGAAATATTTGGTTTTTAACCACTATATATGGGCTGCATTTGCTTTTCAACATTATATTGGATCTATGCAACTCTGAATGATTTCTTATGTTAACTATCACAAGTATTTCGGTTCATGAATTACAGAGTAACATGTGTGTGTGTGTGTGTGTGTGTGTGTGTGTGTGTGTGTGTGTGTGTGTGTGTGTGTGTGTGTGTGTGTGTGTGTGTGTGTGTGTGTGTGTGTGTGTGTGTGTGTGTGTGTGTGTGTGTGTGTGTGTGTGTGTGTGTGTGTGTGTGTGTGTGTGTGTCTTTTCATGTGTCTATTTAGTCAAACACATCCTTTAACCGTGATGTGGTGAAAGCCGGTACCGGTAGACGATTCCTTGGTGGTCTTCTTGACGACACTTCCTACTGCTACACCCTGGAGGTGTCCTTCTACAGCTACATGACAGCTGGCAGCACCGCCCCTGTGCCGTATTCTGAGGAGGCTTGTATCCTTCAGTGTGTGTGTGTGTGTGTGTGTGTATGTATGAGAGAGAATGAGGAAAAAAGCTCAAAATGTGTTGAGCATTGTCTTTTTTCCCCTCCTTTCTCCTTGACTGACACACTAATGCACCAGCACACACTCCTGCAGAAATAGGCCTACATTGAAATTAAATCACTGAAATTGTTATTTTTAATGTTTTGGCATCTAATTGAGACTGTGCATGCATGTGTAAACATATTTGTCAGGCTGTCTGTACTCACTAGAAAAACAAGTTGCTCTTTTGTTGCTTCTTGTTGCAACAGATGTGCGGTGACAGAAAATGGTGGGATCTCTGTGTCTATTGATTTCATTTACAAAAGAAGAAAACAAAGAGTGTGTTTTGCATGTGTGTGTGTGTGTGTGTGTGTGTGTGTGTGTGTGTGTGTGTGTGTGTGTGTGTGTGTGTGTGTGTGTGTGTGTATGTGTGTGAAACTGGCATTTCATTAAACAATTAAACAGTTATTTTTAAGTACAAGCATACACACACAGCTATGCGAGACTTTGGCCCTGAAAGCAAAGGTCACAGGTAGCTTAAAGGAGGACGTTTTCCTCCGACTGACCTTCTCAGGGCGGAGAACCTCCTGATAGCCAGCTGATAGTGGTCTAATCAGACCAGTGGAGTTATAGAGAAGTAGGAGAAGATTTGGGAAACGACAAGGACCCTACATACGAAAAGTATGTTCTTCTCTTGCACAATCACTGCATGTGGCTGTAGGTGTGCAATAATGTAGCATCAGTGCCCTCTAGTGCCCACTTCTGGTCATCTTCAGATAGATGAGGCACAAACACATGAGGGGGAATAAATAGATCAGTTTTACACATTTAGCAGTTAAGGTTTTTTATTTCTTTACATAAAGCATGTTTTATACAGCAGTCTAAATCATACTAACCAAGATAAAACATAAATAGGGATGCTTACATGTACAATTTTTTTTCATATCAATTTGAGGGCTCACAGAAACAATTTTGGTACTTGTTGTCCATTTGTGTCTTCACACATGTTGATGCCGCAAAAACAGAACAATGTCTGATCTTCCTACCAATGCCAGAAAAATAAGCTGGACTCAGTGGGACAAACAAACGTGATATGTAAATACACTACATTATAACACTGACATGTCAATTAAAAGGACCCAGACCCTGCTGCAGGACAGTGAAAATGAGGTCAAAGGCACCTTATTTTGTTGAGCTGTGAGATGGGAGGGGTCAGAGGAGGAGGAGCTCCACTGGGTGGTCAGGCAGCACAGAGACCTGGTGCAAAGTGGAGATTGGGGTCAGGCAGGTTGAAGGAACAGACCATGTCACTTTTTACGCCCCAGCAGTCTGCTTGATGGAGCATGTAAATCTTTAACAGAGACCTTTAGCATCTCTTTTCACCCTCTACCTGCCCTCCCCTCCTCCCTCGTTTCTAATCAGATGCACGTTCATTCTTCCAAGTGAACCCATGACAAACAAAAACCTATAACTATTTCCCTAAGTAATCCCAACCCCCACCCCCCCACCCCCCCGTGTCCTGTCTGGCTGTGAAGCAAACAAATGTCTGAATGCTGGTGACAATCCTTACACATTTTACTCTCAGGTGGAGCATCAAAGCATCTGCTTTTAATGCTGCGCCTGATACTTAAAACTTTATTGTTATTGTCTTTTGAATGCTTTGTAATTTCGACTGGACACGGAGAGAGGTGAAAGAGAAAGGAAGAGACAAAAGATGGGGGGGGGGGGGTCCGCAAAAATAAGCAATCAATGATGAACAAGAGTCTGCTTCTAGACCTGCAGAAAAGGGACACACAACAATACAACAGGGGCAAGCTATCACTGCGTCAACCTGATGAGGAAATATAAAATCAGCATTGTTTTACTGAACAATCACAAGATAATAAATCACAGTGCATTTAGTGCCAACCACAGCCTTAAGACATGTGTTGAACATGCCCAAGTCCATACTTATGAGAGCACCTTGTCAGCACCTGTGTGCGTACACGCTCTTGTATATGTAAGGTTTTTCTATAGGAGCATCCAATAGAGTGTGAGGGGCCACAGATCTGCCCCCCAAAGACACACAGGAGATGGAGGGAGCTCCAAGTCCCAGAGATCCAGGAGCTGCCCCAGAGCACAGGGACTCCAAAGAGACCGCAACCAGAAAAGCCCCTGCCCCCCTCGAGAGGCGCAGAGGATCGCCTCGGGGGGCAACAACCAGTAGCCGGCAGAGTCCCGGGAGATATCAGTGGCAAGCCCACAGGCCTGCCCGCAGCCTCCCACCCCCCAGCCGGCTGAGCCCAGGGCCCAGCAACCCAGGACCCAGGGGCAACCACCCCCACCGGGGACCCAGCAGAGCCCAGGGACCGAGATCCCACCAGGCAGCCACCGGGATTGATCAGGCAGATGCCAAAAATCTTAAACCCCCTGATCCGGGAGCCATGAACACTCAGACATACCAAGGCACCACACTCCACACCAGGTGTGGCAGGGGGAGGGGAGACGAAGATGAATAGCATCAAAAGATGTCCCAGGAGAAGGGAGGAGTCAAAGGCCCCACCTGACATATACAGTCATACACAGACACAGTCACACACTCCCTCCCTCATGCTCAAATATACAACCAAAGACTTACAAAAATGCACGCCGGACACCCACTCATGTTCCCCATACACACCCTATCCACTCTGGTCCCGGTACTGCTGCACATGGGGTACAACCATTACCGGTTCCCAGAGTTTGACCCTTTCTGCTGGGGTGCTGATGAGCAGGCTTCCCCGCCCAACGCTGAGCAAAGCAACCCACCACCCTAGACCCCAACCAGACAGCCAGATTTCCCTCCTAGTCTCCAGCCCCAGGAAGCCAAGTGATAACAGACGTGTGCTAAGACCCCTAGTCTCCCTCCACCTGCTCCAATATAGTGTTAGTGCATGTTGATGAGGTGTATTCCCTGGCTGTGGTAAGCAGGCATTGTCTGGCCTACGCCAGCTGATACCACCACACTACCCCACTTGCACCCACAACCCTCAGTGTCTACGTGCAGTTTAAAATTGGAAGTGGGCAACGGCACTCGGGATGAGGCTGAAAAATCCCTCTGCCGAATGCAGTTGAATGTGCTCACTCCCAAGGCCCTAAGTGTGTGTTTGCGTGGAATGTCATTGGTGGACGTGTTTAAAGTGCAAATAAAATTGGGGGGCAGGTTGCCACAGGAATGCGGGAAATGGGGTCCATACCTGCACCCCCTGACTTGTCCATCCCCCAAGGTCCTATGTGCATGATTGTGTGATGATGTGAGGGAGGAGGAGGAGGAGAAAAATGTGTGGGGATGGGGAAGAATGGCTGGTTGGACTAAAGCCCTCCAGGGAGCCAGCTCCCCCACTGGCCCCAATAGGCACCTCTATTGCCAAAATGCCACCCAGGGCATGGAGACTCCAGCCCATCCCACCAGGGCCCAAAGCAGCAGCATCACAGAGCCTCACAGAGTCCGAGGGCACCAACCCAGCCACACCCCAGCAGAATATCTACTCCCATCCCAGCATTTGCACAACTTCCAGAATATATAAGACATAGGACATCCAGGTAAGGTTGGGTCCTCCTCCCCCTCCTGGACATCCCCCTCCCCTGTGATGGAACAGCAGAGTTGCTAAGGTCTACCCGAGGCCTCTGAGCCAGGGCCAGGCACTGCTGCATGTTCCTGCCTTCTTCCCGGCAGCATACATGTCAGGACCCGACCCCCAAGGCCCCGCCCAGATCCCCACATGGGGCCGGCAACCCCCACACCCCGAGCCCCCAGGCCCCAACCCAGACCCTCTCAGGGGCAATGCAGCTGCCAGGCAGTGACCCATAGCCACTGCCAAGACCCTCAAGGGGCCCCACTCTCAATCGCCAGTAGTCCACCCCCCGAGGCAACCCAAGCACCTCCAGAGGGGGGCAGCAGCCTCCCAGTCCCAGACACCTCCAGTGAACCCACCTCCAGGGAGCGTCCGGATACTCCAAGCTCAGGCCCTCTACCCCATCACCCACATCATCCTGCAGGACAACATCAATGATCCCCCATCATCGCTATGTGATGGAACCAATCAAAGGAGCCCAGAGAGATTGATTTGAAGTGAAAGCAGAGGCTGTATCAAGTGCAATATTATCTAGCAAAATATTTCTATACTGGTTAATGCAAAGAGTATCTCTATTTTTCCAATTCAAGAGGATAGTTTTCTTAGCGATGCATATGGCAGTCAGAACCACATGAACCAAAGATGTTTCAATCGGGACATCGTCCAGGTTTCCCAGTAAACAAAGAGAGGGGAAAGTTGGGATATGACATTTCAGACACTTTGACAGGTCTTCACATACAAAAATTCCTGGACAGGTGGACAGGACCACAGTGCGTGGATGTAATTTTCAGAAATGTTGTTTGTGCAGTGTGTACAGGTGTCATATAACACAAACCCCATCTTGAACATCCGATGACCTGTATAGTGTACTCTGTGTAGAATTTGGTACTGAATTAATTGTAAATTGGGGTGTCTGATCATTTTAAAAGTTTTTAACAATTTGGGACCAGAAGTTCTGGTCAAAGCTGACTGATAAATCCACCTCCCATTTTTCAATAGGGATTGCTATTCTATCATCTATTTTGGACAGTGTCTTATATACTTTAGACAGTAGTTTGGGGGGGTTTGAGATTATAGAAGTTTAATACCCTTGGTGGTGTTTGTAATTCTATTTTATTGAGCTTAAATTTTTGTTTGACTACAGATTTAATTTGGTGATATTCTAAAAAGCTATTCTTATCTATTCCAAATTGAGAGACTATTCTATTAAATGGGATGAAGTCCAATTCTTCATATATGTGTTCCAGGTATAGGATTCCTTTACTTTTCCAGTCCAGAAGGTTCATCATTTTGTCATTTTGCAAAATACTCCCACCATGCTGTCAGGGAGGTGCTGATACTATTACTTTTGAAGCTTTCATGTTTTCTTATGCTTGAGCTAATAAATGGTAAGTCTGACAGCTCTATCGTATTGCAAAGTGTCTGTTCTAAGTCTAACCAGGACTCATCTAGTGGGTTATCTTGCAACCATCTTGGTATATATTGCAGCCTGTTGGCTAAGAAATAATAATAAAAGTTGGGTAGATCCAGTCCTCCTCTGTCTTTGGTCTTCTGAAGCGTTTTTAAGCTAATTCGTGGAGGTTTATCCTCCCAAAGGAATTTAGTGATTGAGGAGTCCAGAGATCTAAACCAGTCAGCTGGTGGCTTGTTTGGGATCATTGAAAATAAGTAATTTATTCTGGGTAAGACCATCATTTTAATTGTAGCAACCCTCCCCATGAGTAATATCGGTAAGGATTTCCATCGTGCAAGATCATCTTCCACTTTCTTTAAAAGTGGTATGTAGTTTAGTTGGGTTAGATCTACCAGCTTGGGAGAGACATTAATTTCCAGGTATGTGATATTCCCTGACTCTAATTGTGTATTAAACAAATTGATAAAAGAGAAATTAATTGGTAGAACTGTGGATTTTAACCAGTTTATAGAGTAATCTGAAACTCTTGAAAAAGAGTTTATCATTTCTATTGCTTGGGAGAGAGAGGATTGAGAATTTCGGAGAAAGAGTAAAACATCATCTGCATAAAGACTGATCTTATGTTCTATTTTCTTACATTTAATGCCTTTAATACCTGTTGTTTGCCTAATTGCTGCTGCTAGTGGTTCGATAAAGATAGCAAACTGTGAGGGGGAGAGTGGGCATCCCTGCCTGGTCCCCCTCTGAAGACAGAAGCTAGCTGATATTTGGTTGTTTGTCCTGACACGTGCTGTTGGTGAATTGTTTAATGTTTGTAGACAGTTTATGAAGAAGTTCCCAAAAGCAAATTTATGTTAAGTTGCAAATAAGAACTTCCAATTAACTCTATCAAAAGCCTTTTCTGCATCTAGAGATAATATACTAGTTTCTATGTTTCTACTGTAAGAGAATTCTATCAAATTAAGTAATCTACGTGAGTTTGTGGATGACTGTCTACCCTTCATGAAACCAGTTTGGTCAGGGTGTATTATGAAGGGGGTTACCTTCTCTAATCTTCTTACCAGGGCTTTACAAATTATTTTGAGATCAACATTAATAAGAGAAACTGGGCGATAGCTGGTAGGAAAAACAGGGTCTTTGCCTGGTTTTAACAAGAGACTACAGTAATATTGGCTGAATTCATGTTCGGCTGTAATCTGCCACTCTCTTCGATTTCCCTCACCATTCTGAAGCATGTTGGAGCCAGAATGTAAGTCATGTTCTGCATCCTTTTCTTTTCTTCTTCCTTGTTTCACCTTCTCCACTGTGTTAACTTACATTCACCAAAAACGAGATCTTTACCTTTTGCACAGCCAACGCTTGTCACAGTTTGAACGTGCTACAGGAAGCATCTTATGTTTTGTGTGTGTGTGTGTGTTTGTGTGTGTGTGTGTGTGTGTGTGTGTGTGTGTGTGTGTGCACGTGCGCATGTGCACGGGTGTGTGTGTGTTTTTAATCTGCTTTGCTGCCCCTTCCTCCTCCTCCTCTCAGTTCTGTGCTCTCATCCCATCATCCACATCATAACAACTCATTATATCATCTAGTCAAGCTGAGAATATCTTCTTCTAAAACAGCAGGGACGACGTTTTGAGTGTGTCTGACTTTTTATTGTCCTCTAATTATTTATCATGTGTGTGTACTTTTCTGTGTTCATGCTTCTGCTCCAACATATTTGGGGAATCGTGTTAGCTATAAACATGCAGCTAGTTTCAGTAACCAAAACTAACTAGCATCTGGTACACCTTTTACATATTTCAGACATTTATTCTTGTTTTTTTTTTTGTTTTGTTTTTTTTTGTTTATAGTATAACTACATTTTCTGATGGGCTCTTCCTTCTGTCCAGACTTTGAAGTTTAGACTTAAAAGTGGAATGGATCAAGGTTAAGAGAATGTGGGATTGTGTTCAAAATACAGCAGTGTGTGTGTGTGTGTGTGTGTGTGTGTGTGTGTGTGTGTGTGTGCGTGCGTGCGTGCGTGCGTGCGTGCATGTGTGTGTGTGTGTGTGTGTGTGTGTGTGTGTGTGTGTGTGTGTGTGTGTGTGTGTGTGTTTACAGAAGCTTTTCAGAACCTACTTATCTTGCGTTTTCCTTCCTGTCTGGTGTTCTCTGCTACTTTAAAGGATCCTAGAAACATTTTGAAAATGATGCAGCATTGAATGTGTCCCTGAAAGATTATGTGCTTGTTTTTTCTCCTTGTTTGGATTTTGTTGTAGTTGAAGGACAGTTTGCTTCTCTGTCTGGTTATTCCAGCAAACTTCCAGATTTTCCATCAAAGTCCGTCACTTACAGTTTAATCGAGTGAAACGCTGACAGTTAACATGAGCCGAGTGACGTCACACACTGATGGGATGTCTTGATTTGCTGCATGTGTGTGAGATATGTCGTGGTTTGATGTGTGCATCGCCGTAACAGTGGGACTCCATGAACACCAGAGAAATGGAATGCATCAATGAACCTGACACTGCAACGCACAGGCTGTGACAGGTATGCAAATGATATAGCTGGGAGGCAAATATGCTCCACTACCTCACATCATACACATCACATCACACAAGTATGCACAAATGGATAGGTGCTTGCATATGCAAGCAACTGTGCACTCACACACACACACACACACACACATATACAGTCACATTTGTGCACATAGTTGATTGCGCAAATATCATTGCCATGCTCAGATGAGCGGGTGTTCTCACATGGCTACTCTCACAAACGTACAAGCAGACATAGCCCACTGTGGTTGTGATACGGTAGTTTTTCTACATACTGATAAGTTTGGGAAAAGTTTCTGAAAAGCTGATCATCTAAGTTGTTCTGTCTGTTAAAGAAAACCATTTTTCCCTTCATTTCTAAATCTTTTTTCTCCCATAAGTTGACATAAACACACTGCAGATGTTGGGTAACTAAACTAAAACTTGTGAATCCTTGGATGAACCCTGGATGACTGAAACATTTCACTGGCATACAACTTGTGAAACATCTGCCTGTATTAATTATTTTAATCACATTTATTTTGAACCATAACAATCTCCTTTTGAACCTACAGATTAACTAATAAGAAGTTGATTCAAATGGTTAAACACGATGGAGCAGCGAACAGTTGGAAAATAGATCTCATTTGGAGAAACTGTATTGCACTGCTGAGTCTACACGCTGCTGTTTAACAATCCTGTGCAAAATTAAAATTATTCTCATTTGTTAAAGGGGAAATATGACTTTTTTCTTAATTCATAATAGTTCTATGATAGATACAAAACACATCCAAGAAGGTCTTTGCACAAAATTCCTTTCACATAAAACAATCTGAGCAGTTTTATAGAGCTCCGGGAGTTGACGTCACTTCTCCCGCCATGCAACAATTCAAATCGAAACTGCACCATCTTTGCAGGCAGTAGCCCGCAGCTGGATTATTTGTCATTGTCACAAAACTCAAACGGGAAATATGGTAGATTCCTGTTGTGCCCCAGGATGCCAGAACAGACGCGGACGGGATAAGGGAAGAGCCTTCTACAGGATTCCCCAAGATCCAGAACACTGCAAACGTTGGATTATCACAATGAAACACGCTAGCCTCCAGGCTAAAATGAAACTGTGGGATCCCGAGAGTAAAGGTTTTCACTTATGCAGCGACCACTTCATATCGGGTACTTACACCAACGTTTCCTCAACTGTGTATAGTATTTATTTTAAATGCTTTTATTACGTTTCTTAGTGGGCTTCCTAAACTTATTTCGGCATGGCTTTTTCTGTCTTATTACTCATAGAAGCAAGTAAACATCACGTAAAACGTTGCCTCGTGATTTCTGCGTGCTGCCGTTTACGTGTTTTATGATCACAGCAATTAACCGGCTAAGCTGTATTTAATTTTTAAGCAATGGTTGATCAGTTGTCAGATCACACATAAAAAGCACTTTGGATCACTATTATCTGTCTCACCGAGGCAGATCTCCGACAGATCCTGAGATGCTCCTGCCTGACATATTTACTTGATTCACAGAAAAAAAGTCAGACTAGTGATTTATACAGACAACAAACCCTGATTGAGTCCATTTGTATCCCTCCAGGGATATATGCTCTTAGCGATGCTCTGGAGTAGGACAAGGGAAAATTAACAAGGAAATTATAAATGTCAGGGTACCTCAAATCCGGTAAGAGGTCCGTTCCGAAAGCTTCTGGCGTTTTAAAAAGTATCCCAGGGGCATGGTAAGGGTCGGAGATGTTTAGTCTGTTTAATTTCTGACCATATAAAATGATTTCTTCGGTTTTAAAGTGTGAAGTAAACTCCGACGGAGTAAAATCCAAGCCGATCCCATTCATTTTGTTTACCTTTGTTGCCTGCCAACATGGCGTCTACTCTCTGAGAGTCATGTGACGTCTGGAGCTCTTTGTTCACACTGTCAACACCTTACAGAATCCTCAATTTCATGGCTCTTTCACTTTAAGGAAACAAGATGAAGTTGTTCAAAATACAGTAAGATGCAGCCTCTTTTAGAAAGCAATGTCGCTAATTAGCCACTAAGCCGAGCCAGTGTGAGAGAGCCTTAAGCTGGGCAGACACTGTGTGACTTTTTCACTCGTAGCACTCAGCTTCAGCTCAAACTGTACGACTTCCTCGCAGGGCAGCTCTCACGAGTCATGTGCTCACACTGTACAACCCAATTCTCGGATGCGACCCGACTGCTCACACTGTACGTCTGGTAGCAACACGTCGGACCTAAAAAATATGCTAAAAATAGCCGTTTTTACACAACACGTCAGACTTTTTTGTTTTACCTGTTGTCCTGCGGGAGTGCTGCAGGAGGACACAGAGATTTATGGGGGTTGGATGAGGAAAACGAAATAAAGAAAGTAAATCTGTGTTCTGTGATCAGTTTAATTTGATATGAACACGACAAACACGCTTTCTTGACAATTCGTGTCACTGCGTGTAAAAAAATACGTGTAGAAATTAAAATGAACAACGTGTGTTATTAGGGAAATAGCGGGTGAGCGGTGTTGATGCATGATTGCGCATGCGCCGTGAGCGGTTCTGTTACTTTTTGGGTTGCAGCCGCTCGCTGCGCCACTTCAACCCTCACGAGGAACGAGCAAAATGTCAAACACTCCAGAAGTCCGTGCGAGGTCACGATTGCTGATTGGTAGCTGGTCACGTGGTGTTAATCGCCTCTCGTAACCCCCTGTATACTGCACGATGCTCGGCGCAAAACTCGCCCCGATCTTGTGGATTCTCGCACGAGTGGAAAATTGGCTCAGAAAAGTGAAAAAGTCACACAGTGTACGGCCGGCTTTAGGTCATTCATAAGTGGTCAGATTGTGGCAGTAATGTGGCGCAGTCTTGTCCTTTTTACAAAAGATTGTGCAATGGCGGTATAAAGGGGGTGGGGGTTGGTTTCAGCGCTGCCAATGACTTATGTTTAGCTTGGACATAACTTGCTTCTTATTGTGAGCAAATCCGCGATCATTAAGTTTTTATGATAAGCCACTCCTAAAGGTGTCTGTCCTCCACAGTTGTTCATTTTCAACAATATAGCCGAGAAAAATGCCAGTAACTTCCCACGTGATCACGACACCTCCCTCTGTTGCACCAAGGCGTAATATGCATTCACAAATTCTAACATGACCACCAAGCATGGTGGCATGAATGCCTCAAAACTCCTGCATCATCATGCCGCCATGGCTTGTTCATAAGACACACCATGGCGCCAGTATTACGCTGATTTGCCAGCATGCTGTGTCTTTTAAAAAGGGCTTCAGGCTGCTATAAGCTGAGAAGCTCCAATATCAGTAGGAGCTCAGAGAAGAACCACACCTGCTCCTCCAGCAGCAGGTCTCTCTTGCAGGTGAGAGGTGGTTCTACTTTACGTTCCTTGTATGTGACATCACAAATTGAGACTATCTGAAATTACTCGTTTTAGGCATATAATTCCTAAAACCAAACACTGACATAAAATGGATGGACTGATCTTTGGAGTTTATAGTGTTTATAGAAACAGTAGAGATCCACATGGAAGCACAAAGGGATTCAAAAAGTGAATATGATATGATATCTCCTTTAAAGTAAATGAAAAGCCTGGCATTTCTGAAGGAACACATACCTGCTGCTTTTCATGCCAAAGTTTCTAACTAAGATCTTCTGCTGTTCAGAAACAGTGGAGCCACAGGCATTTTGGTTAAAGATCATTTCTCTGTTGCTAACACGTTGGTTAAACCGAGTTATAACCGTGCTTTGCATTTGCAGCATGTACAAAACAATCATCTGATTTTGTTAAACACCTTTCTGAAATTAGAATGCAGAAAATGTCAAATAAAATGTCCTCATTGGACCAAACAGGAATGCTAACTGGCATCTTAATAAACAAATATTTATTTTTTATTTCACATTCTTTCTAAGCTTCACGGAATCAGATTCAAGTTTGAGAGCTTGTCTCCTTGGCAGGGATGGCAAATTCATTCAGGAATTTACATAGGCTCCTTTTTGTCCTCTTGGACCAAGAGACGTGATGACTTTCATAGGACACTATTGGGGACCAAAATGTCCTTTTCTGTATTGCTGTTGTTGACTATCCCATTAATTAGCATTGATAATTAGGTCTGTGTGTGTCGGTGCACTGACAAGAACTGTCAGTGGCCCATATTGATGACTCGAATGTCCCCTTGCTTGTCTCCTTGTTAACTCCTGTCCAGTCTCGACAGTCATCTACACGTGACTTGATGATTTTACCACTGGGGGCCCTTGTTTTTTGTCCGTCACCTTGTCTTGCTGCCTGGCAGGATGAGGCACAACAAACATGGCGGTGAAAGACGCTAAATGTGGAGCTGACAGCAAACAGCTGCAGTAACCCCCTTCTCTTTTGTCTCACATGCCCCATAATCTCATCAGCGTCTAACCCGGCAAACCCGTGAGCAGTGACAAAGACTTGCTATTGATCAGACCAGACCTTTATGTACACAAAGAATACACTTGAGTGACCAAGATGCTGACACGGTGCACGGTACACTCCTCTGTGACCTCCCCGATAATGAATAATGGTAATTCAGTGATAATGAGTGTGTTTTCGGATCCGATGAATTTGATAACATAACAAACATTACCATCATTATTAGTCATCATTGTATACATTCAACAGAGATTGCCTCAATGTTGTCTAAAGCCGATAATAAAAAGCTTTCGTGGACGTTTCAAAGCCGCCTGAAACTCTAATCCGCAGCTTGCCGGCTGTTTCTTGGCTACACACACAACTTCTTGCTGCAGCAACAGCCTGACTCCACAACCTGCGGTTTTCCCCGGCAACGTGCCAGGCTGCAGTCAGGGCATTCTCTGTGTCTCTGACCAAATACCCAGTGGAGGAAGTTCTCCTTCAGAAGCTGACCGTCCATCACAAAGCCTCCTGTAATAGACGGTGAGTCGTGACGAGCCAAGCTGAGAGGCCATCTGCGCACGGTGGCGTCCAGGAGATATTTTTGTTGCTGTGTGCTTGGCCAAAGAATCCAGAACTGGCACCAAGCTCTGCTGATGAGGGAAAACTGAGGAAATCACCAAAAACTTTCCAGAGGTCACAATAAAGAGTACAAGAAAGGTGTCACATGAAAGTGCAAGAAATGTTGTGGAGAGTTTTATTAATAAAATGTAAATGAGGTTTTCAAGAGGATTCATAATTAACTTTGTGTCACAATGCGGGTTGGAGGAGGAGGAGTAGGACCCAAAATGCAGAACCAGATGAATGAGGCAGAGGTGGAAGATAAAAAATAAAAATCCTTTATTTAGGAGCAATCCTCGAGGGCAGGGAGCCAAAACAACAAAAATCCCAAAACAAGCACTAGATAACTAGAAATAATCCAAAACAACACTCGAGACCTAGGAACACTCGAAACTAGAGAGGAGACCGAGACGAGACTGACAGGGAACAATGGACCGACAAACATATAGAGACACAGACAGGGTTATATACACTGGGGAGGATGAGAGGGAGATGAACTGCAGGTGTGTGGGGAGAGAGAGACCAGTTGAACTCAATTACTAATTAGGGAGGAAACTAACTTGACCTAAGAATAAAACCTAAGACAAAAAGAGCAGGAAACATAACTACTTAATCAAAGGGGGTGGGGGGAGAAAAATAATAAACACTGGTGGGAAAAACACACTAAATAATGAACAGCTGTAACTAAAGGAAAATTACCTAAGAGAAAAAACCATAAGACCAGAAGGGCATGAACCATACCTAATATTCTAATGGGAAGCTGAAACTAAAGGAAAACATTACAGAAAGAGAAACTACAGGGGCGTGACTAAAAGGGGGCCACGGAAGCACAGGACTTGGGAGGGGGATGCCTGAGGAGGGAAACCTAAACAACCTACGCTACCCGGCCCGGGCCGACCCGGTACAGATGGGAATAGCCCACTAGAGGGCTGAAGATCTGGGGGCAAATGGGGGAACGCCAGGAGACACGAGGAAGACGCAGACATGACACATGAGGGCGCTAGGAGACACAAAAGGAGAACCTAGAGAAGGAGGGAGAACAGAAGGAGAGGCATGAGGGGAGACACAGACACAGACCATGACACTTTGATTCTTTAAAAATGTGATTAAAGCAAAAATAATTATATAAACTTTTTAAATAACAATAAACATAAACAATAGAACACAATCAAGACAAAGTGAATATTACTGTTGGCAAACAGGTAAAGCATTCAACCTATTCAACCTTTAAAGTGTGTTGTTAGACCAGTGATTGTCGCCCCTGGCTCCCCCTCAGTCTCAGACCAATCTTTGATCATTTATCCAGAGTTTTATCCCAACCTGACTAGTATCAGGAAACAGACATTAGGAAGCATACAGAGGCAATGATGATTTCATAATGCAACGAGACAGACAGTGAGACTACTACATGCACGCACGCACACACACACACACACACACACACACACACACACACACACACACACACACACATGCCCTGACTGGCTGTCTAGCCTGAAGCAGGGCTCACAGGCAGCCAAGTGGAGTAAAAACCAGCGTCTGGAGTCATGCGGAGAGTGTTGCCATCAGCCTGCAGTATAAAGAATGATGTCTGCTGATTTGTTAACACACAGACATGAACTACATCAAAGGCCAAAATTCTATTCAGCTTATTTATATAGCGCCAAATCACATCTTAAGGCCCTTCACAAAGTAAACCTTCCATTACAGTTCAGTTAATTAAGCCAATCAGTAAACAGTTTCCTATATAAGGAACCCAGCAGGTTGCAAAAGGTGACCATCTCCCTACAAAGGGCTTGTTTGCTCGTGCACAGATCTAATTACACCATTACCTCTCTGTATTTGCTCCCAATCAATCAATCAATCAATCAAAGCTTTATTTATAAAGCGCCTTCCGCAACCCTGTCAGGAAGCCCAAGGCGCTCTCCCTGATATGACAAACCTTGAAAGCTAGATGTGTACACCAAAACAGCCTGTCTGAACCACTAACAGGTTGATGAGCTGCTGACAAGTTTCGGGGCAAATATTTGTCCTTAGACCAATTCATTTCTGTAGCATGGATCATTTTGGTTTCAAAGAAAACAAAACTTGTTTTGGTCTGTATTTGAGTTGTTTCAATCACACAACTGTGACAGACGGATAGGTCATCGGATGACAGGTCTGTATCTGAGTATCAACAAGGTAATGCCTGGGCAAAAGACAAATTATGTATCTGTGTTATTCCATCAGGCTCCAGACTGGTGAATAATAGAGGCAGGAAAACATCAATAGATAAAAATTAGGAAAAACCTTCTTAGAGCTGCTTGTTTGTGAAAATTAAATATAAAAATATCCTGTATTGATGGAAGATGACAGAATAGAATTGAAGAGAACTCTTAAGATAAATTGGTGGCTGATATTAATGATTTTTTAGGACATGCATTTAGTGACTCTGTAAAATTTCGATCACAGTACATTTTCACTTTTGGTTGGTATTTAGTGTCTAAAACTAAATGACGTCATTTCTCGCCTTGCTGAGGAGGGTGTGGTGGTTGGATGTTTTATAAACACATTTATGTTATTGATGGGGCCCCTAATGTAGTAAAGGACAGCTGAGCAAGAAGATGATGTGTGTACCCACCTCTGAATTTAAATTAGACCATAAGTAATTGCTTTGTCTGATTCATACCAGCCTCATACATTTAGCTGATGTGAGTGAAATGCAGTTGATTTAGCCTAACTTAATTCAGCAACGTGTTTTCACCTGAACGTTTGCGCTACTCATTTCTCAAGGCGGTGGTCCTTGTTAGCTATTTACTGTTTCACGCTGGGCGTGTTGGCGAGGACAAGGAGAACAGTTTTTTTCATATTTATGTTACATGTTTCTGAGAAATTACCTCAGAGAGGCATACAACAATACTAAATATTTGAACATTTGTCAACTCCTTTCTTTGTTTTAGAAAATATGTGTTGGAATGCTATTAGGAAACATTACATCACCCTGCATTACATTTTCTTTCTTTTGTCCAAATAAATTTATCTCAAACTACTTTGTTCATGTAATGTATTTTAAACTTTTTAATGCAAATGTGGTGCAGCTTTAAAATGACAACTGTTTTGTATAGATGATGTCTCATTTGGACACTTTTATTTTGTGTATCCCAGGACTAGTTTGGTGAGTTTCCGAAGTTATTTGCCTTAATTCATGGTCCTCAGACATGAAGCTGGGCAGGAATGTGGCTCGAACCTTCCAGGATTACTACAAACTCAGCATCATCAAAGACAACATACCAAACCAGATTCAAAGGTGAACCTGTGTGTTCCTGAAATTTTGTTTGTTATTTGGTTTATTTATTGCATTAAAATGAAATTTTCTGCTTTTATATGCCACAATCAGAATTATTTGTGTTGATATGTTTCCACAGCCCCGATGTGGATTTACAGACGGGCAACAGTTATGCTGGAAAGGGCGTTGGTGTTGGAAAGAACACATCAGACAGAGAAAAGGAGAGGAACCAGAGTGTCAGACACTAGACAATCTGGCGAACACAGACAAAATGCAGAGCATCATTTGCAGGAACATCCCTCACAGTTCAATGTGTTTATAAGCGCTACATCAAGCCTATCTAAAAAGATGAATATTTGTCCAGATTTATAACAGTGGGAGGTGCAGGATCTAAATCAGAATGGGTTTTGTCCTAAATTGTTAAAAAATATGTATTTAATGCTGCTGAAAACTGGATTAAATTCATCTGGCAGCTTCATTGATGTAGATAAATGCTTGCATTGTAAATGGTCTATTTTGCAACTTCACAAAGTGTTATTGTCTTTGATGAACCATTAAACAGTTAGCCACTAAATTCTGATCCAATTAATGTTGTGTAACAACACTGGAATTTTTAACAGATATGCAGAATGTAGAGATGCCCTAATGGTGCTACTGACACCCATTTCGTATTTAACTGGACATAAAAATACATTAAATATGTTAATTCATCACAAAAATGATTTAAATAATGAAGGTTGTAAATAGATGGTCATAGGCCCAATCTCAATACTCGCACTTGCACCCTCACGCCCTTCATTTGCGCGTTCCCGGCCAGGGGTGCGAGTACGTAGGGTATCCCGATTCTCAAGTGTGGAAGTTGAGCACGCCCCCATATCAACCTTAGGGTGTTTCTCAATGCCAAGGAACCTTGCCTTGATGTTCAGGCCCAGCCCTGGTTGCCTAGGAGATACGTCATCGGGAGCCGCCAAGACGTGTTCCAATGTTCATGTTCTACCGAGGCGCGTGTTCTCCGTTTGTTAGCCGTTTACCTAGCTGAGCGAGGATCCACGGGAGGTGTCTTGTAGCCTAGCTTTGGTCAAAAATGACCCAGAATACACTGCGGTATTTTCAAAAGGATGGCGGATCAGAAGCCAGCAGCTACTTCGGTGACAATTTTCAAGTTTAAAAGTAAGTCAGCTAATTAAAAATGTTTTTTTTAGATCCAAAGAAGTTATCTATTGTTGGTGAGCTGCTTATTAGTTGCAGCTTCAGTGGCTAGCGGGTAGTAACTCACTTATATTTTTAATTTAATAAACATATGCACATTTTAAAAAATGGACATTGACTCTGAGTGGACCTTGTTCCACTCTGCGATTGTTGAGACGGCTGTTGCTAGCTGTGGTCGCAAGGTGACCGGTGCCAGTCGTGGTGGAAACCCCTGTACCTGCTGGTGGACACCAGAGGTTCGGGGAGCCATCATGCTGAAGAAGGGGGCCTACAGGGCGTGGCTGGTCTGTGGGTCGCCGGAGGCAGCAGACAGGTACCGGATAGCCAAGCGGAGTGCAGCAGTGGCAGTTGCCGAGGCAAAATTTCGGGCATGGGAGGACTTTGGTGAGGCCATGGAGAAAGACTATCGATCGGCTCCAAAGAGGTTCTGGCAAACTGTCCGGTGCCTCAGGAGAGGAAGGCAGCAACTCGCTCACACTGTTTTTAGTGGACATGGGGAGCTGCTGATGTCAACTGGGGCTATTGTCAGATGGTGGAAGGAATACTTTGAGGAGCTCCTCAATCCCACCTACGTGCATTCCAAGGAGGAACCAGAGCCCGGAGACCTGGGGATGGACTGTCCAATCTCGGGGGCAGAATTTGCTGAGGTAGTCAAACAACTACACAGCGGCAGAGCCCCGGGGGCGGATGAGATTCGTCCTGGGTATCTCAAGGCTATGGATGTTGTAGGGCTGTCGTGGTTGACACATCTCTGCAATATTACATGGTCATCGGGGGCAGTTCCTGTGAAGTGGCAGACCAGGGTGGTGGTCCCCATCTTTAAGAAGGGTGACCTGAGCGTGTGTTCCAACTATAGGGGATCACACTCCTCAGCCTCCCTGGAAAGGTATACTCCAAGGTACTGGAGAGGAGGGTCCGATCGATAGTTGAATCTCAGATTGAGGAGGAGCAATGTGGTTTTCGTCTTGGCCATGGAACTGTGGACCAGCTCTATACCCTTGCAAGGGTGATGGAGGGAGCATGGGAGTTTGCCAAACCAATCCACATGTGTTTTGTGGATTTGGAGAAGGCTAATGACCGTGTCCCCAGGGACACCCTGAGGGGGATGCTCCAGGAGTATGGGATGGGTGGCTTTCTGTTATGGGCCATTCAGTCTCTTTACCACAGGAGCGTGAGTTTGGTCCGCATTACCTTTATGGACAGAATTTCTAGGCACAGCCCTGGTGTGGAGTGTGTCGCGTTTGGTGGCAGGAGAATCTTGTCTCTGCTTTTTGTGGATGATGTGGTCCTCCTAGCTTCATCGATCTCTGACCTTCTGCTCTTGCTGGGTAGGTTCGCGGCCGAGTGTGAAGCGGCTGGGATGAGGACAAGCCTCCACAATGCGGCTCAAAAACTGACTCCAACCCTGAAGTACCAAAAATTGCAGTTCCACCCTCATCCGCTGGGGGCTGGTGTCAGAAGCAAGCAAATCCTCATTGACTCCCATGTTAAAAATACCAATTTCACTGCAGAAATAAACATGTTTACAGCCTGGTACCAAAACATGTTTTTTGTTTAAATTATCTAGTTTACACTCATGACAACTCTGAGGGGGGGTGAATTTTTTTCTCGCTCATCTGTTTAAGTGAATTAAAAGCCTAAAATTCTGTATAATTAATGAGCATCCGACCCACATGACCGCCACCTCAGACCCATGTGACCACAGAGCTAGCTCCGTGGAAAGGCCTCAGTAGAGCCTCGGTCTGGCTTGGAAACTGCTCCGGGATTTTGAGTCTCTGTGTGTGTGTATTCTTTTTTGGATATTTTTTGTGCAATTGTTGGACAAAATGACTTGCTGTGGCATTTATTGCACTAATAGAGCATCCAAGGAGTCTCCACTTCATTTTTTTCGGTAAGTAAAATTATATTTATGTATTTAGGTCACTGCCGAGCTGAGCTTAGATTTTAACATGTACTGTTTAACCATGAAATTTAAATGTTATAGGGTAAAACCCAGTGCATTTAACATAAATCAAATCAAATCAAAATCAAATCACTTTTATTGTCACGTCACATGTGCAGGTACACTGGTACAGTACATGCGAGTTAAATTCTTGTGTGCGAGCTTCACAGCAACAGAGTTATGCAAAAATACAGTAATGTAAAAACAAGTAAAATATAAAAATGGCTAATCTAAGTAATAATATGTATAAGTTGTAATGTATATACATTACTAAATGTTTATGCAAGTATATTATTATTATTATTTTTAATGTATTGTTCTACGTGTGTGCGTGTGAGTGTGTGTATAGTGTGTATATACGTGTTTTACAAATGAGGACATATTTGTCCTGTCCATAATGCTGCATTTTAGAAAATGGGTTGAAATATAACATGTTGGTGGAGCTGGGTTCCGACTATCGGCTTGTGGAGCTCTCGGGAGACCGATGTTTTCCACCCGGTTCTCCCCTCCCCGCAGCCCAGCACATCTCTGTCTGATCGTGGCTTCTGTTTGCTGCGCGGGCTGCCGGCTGGTTCTCCCCGCAGCTCGGCGCATCTCTGTCTGATCGCGGCTTTTGTGTGCTGCGCGGGCTGCCGGCTTGTGGAGCTCTGGGATGGAAACCTTTCCACCCGGTTCTCCCTAGCGGCAGCTCTGCGCATCTCAGATCGCAGCGGCACTTGTCTGCTGTGCGGCTGCCGGCTTGTGGAGGTCTCGGAGACCTCTGTGTTCCACCCGGTTTTATCCAGCGGTCAGCCCAGCGTATCTCTGACTCAGAAGCTCTGGTGTTGTGCACAGTTAACTCCGGTTGTAGCTAGGTTGCTACCTCCGTTAGCTTAGCTCCCACCTCCGCATTAGCTTTGGGTTAGCTTCAGGTTAGCTTGTAGCTAGTTCGACCGGGTGTCGTCAGTTGATCCCAGCCTTACAGCCCCACCCTCAGCTCCACCTCTCTTCCCTTTTATGGAATTGTCTGGGCTTGACAGAACCTGTGACACGGTCAAAATGGCGGTGGTGGCCACCTCCCATTTTGGCACAATAACATATATTGGAGTCTATGGAAACCCATTGTCCAATATTTATATGTCGATGGATGAGGATCAGCACCTCCAAATCTGAGACCATGGCTCTCGACCAGAAAAGGGTGGCTTGCAAACTCCGGGTCAGGAGAGAGGTCCTATAGAGGTCCATAGTTTAAGTATCTCTGCGTCTTGTTCATGAGTGAGGGTAGGAGGGATCGGGAGATCGACAGGCGGATTGGTTTAGCATCTGCAGTGATGCGGATGCTGAGCCGATCTGTCATGGTAAAGAGGGAGCTGTGCCAGAAAGCCGGGCTCTGATTTTACCGGTCGTCCCAATCCTCACCTATGGTCATGAGCTTTGGGTAATGACCGAAAGAATGAGATTGCGGATACAAGCGGCCAAAATGAGTTTCCTCGGTAGGGTGGCCAGGCTCAGCCTTAGAGATAGGGTGAGGAGCTCGGACATTCGGGAGGGACTCGGAGTAGAACCGCTGCTCCTCCGGATCGAAAGGAGTCAGTTGAGGTGGTTTGGACATCTGGTCAGGATGCCTCCTGGACGTCTCCCTGGGGAGGTGTTTCGGGCATGTCCTGCTGGCAGGAGTTCCCCGGGTCGACCCAGGGTACGTTGGAGAGGTTACATCTCCAATCTGGCCCGGGAACACCTTGGGGTCCTTCTGGAGGAGCTGGTGGAGGTGGCTGGGTAGAGGACGGTCTGGAACTCCCTAGTTGGGGCTGCCCCCGCGACCCGGACCCGGATAAGTGGAGGAAGACGATGACGACATTTTAAAAAGTAAAAGGCTTGTTATATATTTACATTTAAACTAATACGTATAAAATATAACATTGTCTCCCGTGTCATGTGACGTTACATGACCACCGTGGAAGCCGCGGTCAGGTGATGCAAGTCTGTTCCATTTAACCGTTTTCTTTTACCAAGGAAGGACTGTGTCCTCGTAAGAAAGGTGCCTGGTCTCGTAAGACATCGCCTCGCAAGGTCAGGCGCCTTGACATTGAGAAACACCCTTAATCTGCACTTCACCCAAGTCTGCAGCGATGCGGACCTCGGGCAAGGGAATTTTTCTATTAAAATTAGTTAATTTTAGGATGATTAGTTGATGCTCTGAATGTTTTAGACAAAGCAGCAATGAAGTTACATTTATTTAAAATAATTGCTTTGTTGTTTGTTTGAAAGTTGTTAATAAAGGTTTTTGAAAAGTTTCACAGCGACTAGTATCCCTCCATGCGTTGCGATCGATGACGTAATGCTCCCTGTCTCAATTTGTCAATTATTTGCACACTTGTGTACTACGCACTCGAACCCTACTGCGCACTTTCTCCAAATGCACTTTGCTGAAGATCGCAGGGTGCCGTGTGAGAGGGATTGGGCCATAGACAAAGATTTTCTGCACGCGCCTGCATCTGAGAGTTGTGATTTGCTACGCAGTGGTTACGTGACCCCACATCCGCTAGTAACTACTGTTGCTGTCCGGCAGCCATGACAACGAGTTTAGGAAGTTAAATGGATGGAAACAACAGGCAAGAACAAGAAGATGTCCTCACTTAAACAGCACCAGAAGTCTCTCAGATGCACCGTGTACTTGGACATTTTGAGGGTAAGAACGTTTTGAAGCTGTCGCTTCGATGGGAAATTGAAAAACGACCTTTTGCGTGAGCTTGGGTAAGCTAGCTAGCAAGTTCACATCCTCTTTTTCTAAATCAGTTTGGTAAACCCGTCTCGCTCCGACCTGTTTTGAGGTGATGATTGCTGCAGAAAGCGCAGTGTTTTCCTTTATACTGGTTTTTATATTTTTGTTTGTTTATTACCAACAATAAAGAAAACAAAACAAACCGTTGCTTCAACACTCTTGAATTTAATCAAAGTAATTTAAGAAGCCGAATCAAGTGTGTTGGAGCAGGAAAACAACTAAAACATCTAGCCTAGTGAACTAGACCAAATTCTTGCTTTCAGTAATACATTTGTTTTGGTTTGGCTTGCCAGGCTAAAAACATGTTTGATAGCGGCCCTCTGGGACCACCAGGGTTCCCCATCCCTGGTATAGAGAAACGATGAGGTTAGGTGCTGCTTGATTAAAGGTGCAGTATGTAAGGATAAAGTGAGAATTTTACAGTTAGAAAATCCCAGAAGAGTCTAATGTTTCCGTCAATTTGGAAGGAAGGTTATATGGAAACATATTTCATATCCAGTCAGCTGCGGGGATTGTTAGTTTTTTTTCCCCTTTCAAAACAAAGAAAGGAGGGACGTAGCTACTGTTTACCATCAGTGAGTGTGGTTTTTTTTTGTCTCCTGTGAGCTAAAACTGCAGTGCCAACAGTTGTCATTTGACTACGGCTGGCAAAAAGATCCAGAGTTGTTTAAAGTGGTTGCAGTAACCAAATTTTACCGCAGGATGTTATTTTAACTTCATTTCTACATAATGCACATTTAACTGATGAGCTGCACGAGCAAGCAACTCTGAAAAGACAGGTCTTTGGTCAGACATAGACAGGCGTGTAAACACAAAACCAGGATAAGGCAATTGTTTCTGATTACCAGGAAAAATATATATAATTGAAACAACAACCTAAACATAAAAGTAGAGTTAACTTTACTGTGACAGAGTTTAGTCAAAAGTGGGAAAAAATATCCAAGGGATTTTTTTTGAGAGAGAGAGAGAGATATCAGGTAACATCCAGTCTTTAGACATGTTTGGCAGAGTTAACAGATAAGCTAAAATAAACACAAAATGAAAAATTTTATCTGTGTGTGTGGGTGTGTGTGCACGCGCACAGGTGACCTGTCCAGGAATGATTCTGCATAAGAGGAAGGGCATCTGCCTCAGTGTGCGCATCATGGGCCAGTACAAGAAGACTCCATGTGTACCTCCTGTCTTCCCTTTACTGTTTCACCACAAAATGTTTTTTATCAAGGTGAGACTAATAAAAATGGCTGCATGAAAATTAAGACTGCGTCCTTGTCCGGGACACAGAATGGGCATCTTTAGTTTAGAAGTAACTTTGGCAAGAGTAGGGAGGCTTGTGAAGCATTATAGGTTTCTAACATGCTAACATCTCATTCATAGTTTCATAGTTTTTTTATAAACGTTTACACCACTTTTCATTCAGTTGCTCACGGGCTGGCGATATGACCTAAGATCAATATTCTGGATTTCACCTCGATAACGATAAGTGGACAATAACTACAGGTATGCGCAGAAACTAAAGTTGTCCACTAGATGGGGCTGTCACATGTATTACGTTGAGTCACATTTTTACGTGACTCAAGGTGGTTCAGCTTCTTAAAGGGACATGAATGTTGCCAACCTACACACATCTTTTTAATTTTTATTATTATCAGATTTATTGACTTGGGAAAAATTTTCACGATGAGTCAAAATTTTCGATAACGATCAGTGTTCGATTTATTGCCTAGCCCTAGCTCACACATGAACTTGCTGAACTACTGTTCATCACACTTTAGGTTAGATTAGAGGCCAATCTTAATAATTTTTGATTGAACTTTTCAGTTAGAGGGTTTAACCTTTATATCAGATTAAACATACAACTATTCTTTTCTGAGGAGAATGCCAGCATTATATTTGAGCCTGTCAGCCTGCTCTTGTTATACGTATTGATTCTTTCTGTCTTTACTCTGTTCCAGACTTTCCCGGGTGTTGTTGACCCTGCTGATGTTGCTGACCTACTCAAAGGTAAACAGTCATCTGGGATTTGCTTTCTAATTTATTTGTCCTAAATTCTATTCTGTGCGAGTTTATAGGCTGTTAGCTGAGCTAGCGATCATTAGCTCACTGTCTGTTTATGCTTTCCTTCCTCTTAGCTGACACAACAATTTTTGAGCTGATTCAGTTGGTCCCTCCAGGTACGCTTTCTGATGAGGCCATATGGCCGCGTTAAGTATGCCCAATATTCAGCAATTACACTGGGAAGTCAGGACTTTAGCATGGATGTTTTTGGGTGTGTCTGCGTTCCTATTTCACTGTCTGTGCATGGTTTGTAGACGGGGAGATTCTAGCTACGATGGAGAAAAACAGCAGGGATTTCCTGTATCCTGCTCCCGGACGGTTTACCAGAGAAGACGATGCAGAGAGACAAGTTGTGATGAAAAGATCAGCCACCTTTCCTGTGAGCTGTTTTATGCTTTTAAAGCTCTCTATATATATTTTTATTGTTCTAATAATTACTACAAGCAAATGCAACTTTTATTGTAAAAATGTAATATGATAGCTGGTATTTTAAACCTTCCATTTGTTAGATGCTAAAAGTATCATCTTGTTCTAAAATCTGTGTGATGTGTCTAGTGAGAGAAGTTTGCATGCAAATAACTCCTTTGTATTTTTTAATTCTCTGGATCTGAAATTAAAGCCATTGTTTAGTAAATGTAAAATGTGAGAATTTAATAACATTTTTTAAATGGACAACAGAAAATATAAAAAGTCACTCCAAATAAATGATTTAGTGGCACCTCTGGCAAATGCAACACACTGATTCTCTCTAAAGACGCTCCATCCTCAGTTATTATAGTGGATTACAGGTCATTACGGATAATATTCCTAGCACAATACCAGGAAAGGATTTGCTATTTTATATATTTTAACTTTTATCAAGTCAGTTAAGCAAGATCTTTTTAAAAAATGTCCAGAGATTATAGAACACTTGAATTTCAGCACTAGGACACACAACTTGGATTTCTCAAATCACCCCATTTTACAAAGGAGGAAGCATATTCTTTTCAGGGAATGTCAATGATTTGTTTTCATCCTTTCTGTGATCCATTCTTGATTATGAACAACCTTAGAGAAGTCATCTTGAACTGAGGTTTATTGTTTTTCCTGGTCTCAGTTATTCATTCATCTGTGAGAGAAAGGTTTACTACTAAGATTATGTTTATGTATTTAGCATTTGTCCAAAGCAAATTATAGGTGATAATCAAGCCATCAGGTTGCCCTTGAGGCTAACAACAAGATTACCAACATCAAAAGTTTATGATTTTAAACTAAGATTATCCATTTGAGTTTTCCCAAATAAGAGAACTTTTGTTGTTTTCTGTCAATCTACATCTGATTGTTTCGCCTATCCTCTTCATTCATCTGCACTGAATGTATTAATTTTTCTTTAATTGTGTTTATTTTTCAGTTTTTCCTCTTTTTCCTCCAGGTCTCCGACATTTAAATGTTTTTAAACTCTATTCCCCTTCACTAATGCTTTTATGTGTTTGTATTTGAGGCCTACGTAGCAATTTAGATGTCTCTCCAAATGCCATATTATTTAAAGATCACTGGAGCTTTTCTCTTCTCTGCTGTTTGTTTCTCTCAGCTCAGGCATAGATTAAAGACTTGTGGTTGTAAATTGATGTTTCATGCGGTGCTTTTATGTGTCCTTTTGTCTTCGTCTTTGTTAAAGCTGTTGTTTTTGTCCTATTGTCCCTCTCCTGATAGGGAATCTCCCCTAAAGTGGAGTTTGTTACAACTTCAGTCATAGAGGAGAGCAACGGGAGGAACAGCTGGACTGCTTCAACTGTAAGTGTGTGTGTGTGTGTGTGTGTGTGTGTGTGTGTGTGTGTGTGTGTGTGTGTGTGTGTGTGTGTGTGTGTGCATGTGTGTGCGCGTGTGTGTGTGTGTGGTTTCTTGCTGCTACATTAGCATGTAAGTGTTGACCACAGCTACAGCACTGAAGATTGCTCTCTGGAGGACTAATGAGTGGTATCACTTGCCATCAAATTTGTCTGTTTCCACTATACATACCCATCGTGTATTGTTGCCATGGTGACTGCATCTATTAGTCCATACCGGCGGTGTTTCAAGGTTGTTTGTTCTCTTTGTGAATGTAATTATGGGGAAGCAGATCAGCGATGCTGATAGTGAAGCTTCTCACACGTGTCCTGGAGTTTTCACACAACTTAGTCAGATACCGTCTCTCCAGGTGGTGGGCTATTTGTCTTTTGAAAGCTCTACTTGAGTTTTTTTTTTTTTTTTACGTATAATAGTTTATATATTTCCATATTACTTTCATGTACTTTTTCTATTCATTTTAAAACGTTTCTTTAAATTTGGTTCTGTGCAGAGAAAAACAGACTAAATGTGTCGCGTTTATGCACATGCATTTCCAGCAAAGTAACACTGAATCCAACTGTGGATTAAAGAAACAAGATGAATGAAAATCTGTTAGAATCTGTTAACAGCCTATGATCTTTCATGCAGTGGTTGGCATGTTGCGCCAAACAGAATACTGCATCTCCCAGGTGTGGTAACCTAAGCTGGGCTATTAGTTTGAATGGGATGACACTGACAGCGAAGCAGATTGTCGGATTGTTCTGCAGTGGCCCCTCAGGGGGATGTCTGGATCAGAGCACCGCCGTGGTTGTCAGACAGTAGGATTTTTCCATTTTCTCTCTCCTAATGGCTTCTCAGCATAGGCATTTTCCTGACTACTTGTCTGTCCTGCTGAGAAACCGTGTTGTATGCTAACAGCTTTAGGAGGATGGAGACGCGTACAAACCTTTTAAACTGTACTTATCAGTATAAGCTCACATGTAATCAGTGGCTTCTTTGTTCTTCCCTTTTGCTAGCACTGGAGTCTATTTTTAATCTATTTGAATATGAGTCTGATAGATGTATGAAGCGATCTTTGCTCAGTTTTTGACTTTAAGATAAGAAAAGTCATGTTTCCACAGGTGTCAAGAAGTGGCATAAAACTAAGTAGATAGCCTAAAACAGATCGTTACTCCTTTTTTCTGAGGTAACATACGCTGCTCAGCGCTGATTGGCTCTGTTAGAAGGGTTATTTGCATAACCCCTGCTTCCCATGCTAAGGAAGCATGGGGCTGGCTGGTCAGGCTAGGTTCAAATAGGCACTAGTGTAAGGCCTCTACCTGCTTTACAACTTCACTGTGCCGGTAGCTCATATAAAAGCTAGCCATTTGCTTTTTCAGTTCGCGGCCATCAATAGAAAGTGCTGAAAGAAAACGAAGTTTGGTCTTTGCTGGCATCATTGCGGAGCCCATAAATAAAAGGAAGAGAGTCATGTTTCTGGAGGGGACGTAAAGAAAGTGTAAACTAGACAAAGAGCTAAAATCACTGTAAACACTGGCGTGGCCTATGCTCAAACCTTCTAAAAAGTAACAAGCAAAGTCCTAAATGTATTTTCTTTGTTACTGAACTATCAATAATCATACTGTCATGAAAACATGCAAAGTACAACACCTTGTCCGACAATGTCATCATCAACGCCTGGCGCAGGATTGTTATTCTGCTTTCAACCAGTAGGGAGGAGAAGTAGGAAACGTAATTATTACTTGAAAATCCTATCCCCTCAGCTGGTGTGTGTGTGTGTGTGTGTGTGCGTGTGCGTGTGCGTGTGCGCGTGCGCGTGCGCGTGTGCGTGCGCGCTGTTTCACAGACTTTAACACGTCAAAGGGATCTCTGTAAACACGTATTAGCAGCTCAGCCCCTGCGGGTTGGTGTGGTGAGCCTCAAGTTAGTGTTGCCATTTTTAAGCATTTAGCTTCAGAGGTAAAAGGCAGTGTATGGAGTATTAGCTTTGGTTTTATCAACATCCCAAGCTTTGTTGAATGTTCTCTGTATTCCCCCAAACCAAGAGGGAAATAAAGGGTAATCACATTAGTCAAAGGCTCTGTTCTTAGCAGGTGACAAAATTATTCTGTGTTCGTCTAGCAGGGAAACACTGATAGAAGAGCAGAAGGAAGTCAGATGTGCGATGATTAGGGGAAGATGGCATATTTGTGTTAAATCCATGATATCAGATTATTGTCAAATGGCAACTTTGATGATGATTTATTCATCATTAAATTTCTCTTAAAAATAGTTTCAATGTGCTGTCATTTTTCTCATTAGCATTTAGATTATCTTTGTTTTACAGCCAGTCAATGTCTCTTTATCACATTAGACTAGAGATGGCCATCAAATGCAATTAACATTTTATCTTAACGTATTTATCCCCGGTTGGCATTACCTGCAGGAAGTGAGATATTGCGTTGGAGAATGATGTTAGCGGCCATTAGAGTTATTAGAGTAATTCTGCAGAGGTTGTCTCCAAGGCACTGCAGGCTGCTGTTGTTGTTATTATAACACTTAAGTGGATTCATTTAGCTCATGACTCAATGCTTCTGTCCAGCAAGAGCAAGTCTGTCAAGAGTGAGAGCAGCCGCCTTAATGGCTAAAATGGGCAGTGCTGTAAGCTGCAGTCTTCAGAGAAATTTGAACTGCTTCGATGTTTCACATTAACGTTATGACTCGACAGCTAAAGCCTAATACAACATTCTTTTCTTTCAAAACAGGGGTGTTGTCTTTCCCCCACGAGGCCATCTTTAACCCCCCGTGGATGGCATTCAGTGAAAGCATCTTCAACAACCAGCGGACACGTTCCCAAATGTGATCATGAGAGTTGTGTTAAGTGGAAAGATGGGAAGAAGGTTCATGTTGAGGCTAAAATCACAAATTCTGCACCGTCAACATCCAGGTGTTCTCTTTTTGCATCTCCATCTGACTGCAGTCAGCTAAGAGGGAAGAAGGATAGAAAACTAAATGGGAGCAGAATTTCTGTGGATGCTGGGTACCAACAACCTACAGTGTCCTCCAGGAGCAGGTCCCTGTCTCCTTACACACATCGTAAGATGTGTCAGCTCTCTGAGGATGCCAGGCAAAGGCTCGGCCACCTTCATCTGGGTCCTCACCGCTTCAGGAAGGAAACAGAGAGCCAGCCACCATTCCTGGTCAGTAGCATGTACATTCTTACAAACATGAATCATGGTGGTCTGTTTAATGCTGTTCTCAGACAGGTTTATAAGATTAATGGAATCTCGAGATGCTAAAGTACAGACCTCAGTAGGAGCTTCCCCAAATTTAACCACCATGCACACAGATTAAGTGGAGGGCACAGAAAGAGGGCAATGTTCATGTTTTTACCTAGGATTTTAATGGATTTGAAGTCATAAATGTTCATCATCTAAATATGCAGAGAAAATGGTCAAATCATCCTCAGTAGGAGACTCAGGCAGGCTTTAGAAACACACTCTGTGTATTTAGGCTACAACGGTTAGCAGCTTAATTATGATTCCATCTCTGTTATCAGAAATGTTCATATAAAAACGAGTGACTCTCTTATTATGTAGCTTTGGGGTGAATAAACTGTTAATGGAGAAGACCAACACAGGCACTGCTCTGTTATCCTTCCCCTCTCAGCTACCCAGCTGTGTCTCACATCAAATCTGATCCCCACTTATGGATATCAGAGTACATTTGGATGCTGTAAATAGAAGACATGAGTAGGTACCAGGTTTGTGTTTCGTCACACACTTTAGCTGAATTTACTTGGTTGTTTAGGGTGAGAGCTTGCTTTTCTGCGTCTGTATTTCCTGTGGGGGTGATCTTCTTCCTCTATAATTAACCCTCATTAATGGAGAGTCAAGCCGTAATTAACAAATAGACACCTAATGAAGTAGTTTAGCTTCATGGTGAGTGCATTATCAGTGCACATTTCAAAGCTTCAGTCGTCGCTTGATTGTGGAGAAAATACATCCTTGTAAACGACCCAGTTTATTTGGTTTGGCGATGGTTGTTGGAGAAAAAAATATTGTTTTCCTTGAAGCCCCGTTGTGATCTTCTTGGGAAATTACTTGGGACGGAGATGACAGATGAATAGCACAACAGTGAGCTTTTATGTTGCACAAATTGAAATGTTCAGTTGGGATTCATATTCTGTTGATTTCATTTAAACAGTGCAGCAGAAGTAAGTAAAGTTTATTTATATAGCACAGAAAGAAAAATCACAAAGTGCTTCACAAAGATCATATCAAGTCATTAAATGATCATACAAACAAAACAGCAAACTATTCTGAAGCAAAGATGAAAAATAATTAAAATTAGAAAACACAGCAGATTAGAAGCAGTTTTAAATAAATGGGTAAAGTTATAAAATGATCATTAATCTAATTACAAAAATATCATGAAACAAATGAAAGATAATTAAAAAGTAAATTTACAGGTGAAAAAAGGGGAGGAAAACACTAAAGATTTAAGTAAAAATAGTTTTTAACAAAAGGGTCTTCAGCTGTTTGTAAGGGTGTCCAGACTGTCAATGCTATGTAAGGATAAAGAAAGCATTCCAAAGTTGGGGTACAACACCCTGGAAAGAGCGATCACCTCGACTTTTATATCTGGTCTTTGGAACTTCTAGAAGGTTCTCGTGGGTGGACCTTAAGGCTCGGGTTGGAGCATAAGGCTTTAACAGTTCAGTAATATAAGGAGGAGTCTGACCATGTAGAGCCCTGAGAGTTATAGTAGGATTCTAAAATGAACTCTAAAGGTAATGTGTAACCAGTGCAGAGACACCAGGATAGGAGTTATGTGAGCTCTTCTGTTTGTTCCTGTTAGGAACCACGCTGCAGAGTTCTGGACCAATTTAAGGAGGTCATAGGCTTTTTTGTTAAAACATGTGGAAAAGGGTATTCTAGTAATAGATGGGAGGAGATAAAGGCATGAATAATCATCTTAAGTTCATGTTTTGAAACCAACCTTCGCAGTTCTGAGATGTTTCTCAAGTGATAAAAACAGTTTTGGACCAGCATTTTTGAGTGGCCTTCAAGAGACATTTGACTGGTCAAAAACACCTGTTTGACTTGTGGGTAGAAGATAAATCACCAAGTAGTTGACTAATCAGAGGAACCATGCTCTCAGGGGAAATGATCCGACTGTTAAGTCTTTAACTGAAGGAAGTTATCTTCTAGCCAGAATAGCGTACCTGTTTTTTGTTGTGGCGTTTACAGTTGTACATTTTGGAGACTTAATTTGTTGTTTATGCTGAAAACTCACCAATTTACAATGAAAATTAAAACAAAGCTGCCAGTAAATCTTGTTTGTGTTGTAACAGGTGTCTGGCTGCAGTGCCTCTGTGATGGGAACGTCTTTTTCCTCGCCAAGTGACAGCACGCATCAACGATCTGTTAGTTTCTCAGCTGATCTTGCAGGTAGGCCTGAAAAGCTCAAAGCCTTCTGTTACACAGAATTCATCATGACAGTATACAAATAGCATTTAGCGCTTGTTGATAAGAGTAGCTAAATCTTAATATCAGCTAGATGGCTTATGCCTCATGAAAAATGTCAGCTGATCTGAGGCTTTTAGCAATATCATTGTGCAAAGGGGGAACATTCAGACTTGTTTTCTTAAGTTATAATAGTTTCATGGTTGATACAAAATATGTTCGTGAAGTTATTTGCACTAAATTTGTCTCACATAGAGTGATTTCTGCAGTTTTATTCTTGTCAGTTTCAGTACCTTCCAAAATGAGTTGTTTCAAGACTCTGTCACTTTAAGAAAACAAGCTAGAGCTGGCCACACCTACCCCTCCCCCGCTCAGGTCACTATACGCTGAGAAGATCCTATATCCAGGAGGGGCTCAGAGTAGAGCCGCTGCTCCTCCAGCAGCACCTCTCTCATGAATGTGAGAGGAGGTTTTATTCCGCTTTCGCTGGTTGTGATGTCACAAATGGGGATTTTTTTAAATAGCTTGTTTAACTCATTCACTGCCAGCCGTTTTCTGATCAGTAAAGCCCTTTGCTGCCAGTGTTTTTCAGCGTTTTTACTGTTTTTTTAAGTCACAGAATGTTGTGCTAATGATGATGTAAACGCCAAAACTAGCAAAACAAAAAGGAGACTCACCTCTTACATCAGGAAGAATCCGCGCTTTTCGAGCGTTATCCGTTCTTTCATAATCCGTTGTCGAATTGTGATCGGCAGAAGCTTTTCCGGTTCGCGCCTCACTTTTTTTTACAGCAGCGGCCCAAAACGATCTCCTAACACATGGATTTTCTGCTTCCTGATCACATGACGTGTGACGTACGCGGATGAAGATCGGCTTTAGAGCTGAGAAGTTTGTTCTCACGGTGCGGGGGCTCGTTCCGACTCCCACACAGTAAAAAAAATGCAAATGACAACTTTAGTCGTCATTGGCAGTTAATGGGCTAAGGAGCATAGAGGTGAACATAATTATCTTCTTTTTTCTTATTTAACACAGTGAAGTCATTAGATGTTTCTTTACCTTCGGCTGACATGTTTCGGCCGGAACTTTTGCCTTCGTCAGAGCCGCCAGCTGTTTGTGGCGTCACTTCCTTTTATGTGCGGGCAGCAAAGAACGATGTCGCCCTCTGCTGCCATCATCTTTCACACTGATAACACAGTCCTATGTGTGATCCAACGTGTAAACACTGTCATCTCTGTTCATGCTTCTGTATTTTTGTCCCGTATTTATCATTTGTGTGCTGTCCCAATCCATTATGTGATTTTTCCCTTGTGCAATGGTCCGTTACCACGGATTTTTTTCATTGAACTTTCCGCTTCCTGTTCTGCTGCTCTTGTATGCCTCGGTTTTGTCTCTTTCTCACACTCTTTTTGAGAGGGCAGTAGAGGGCAACATCGTCCTTTGCTGCCCACACATAAAAGGAAGTGACGCCACGAACAGCTGGCGGCTCTGACGAAGGCGGAAGTTCCGGCCGAAACATGTCAGCCGAAGGAAAAGAACATCTAATTATTTCACTGTGTTAAATAAGAAAAAGAAGATGATTATGAATCAACACACAGAACGAATATGCAGAACAGTGGTGAACATAGTTCTTAAAACTAAACACTGACAAAAAACAGATGAATGGGTTTTTCCCACATTTGCTAATAGAGGTAGAGACCAACATGGCAAAAAAGAGGTGCAAAAGGTGAGTTTTGCATAATATTTCCCCTTTAACGTCTGCCACACAATTATGGTTTTGAGCATTTATTTTGCAATTATCATCATTATAACTGAGGAATCTGTTTTGCTCTTTATCTGTGTCTGTCATTTGTGTAAAGTTATAACAGTTTCTTGTTTTTGAATAGATTCTTCTCTCCTTGGCAGTTACAGACCAAGAACAGTCGGAGTAAGTATCACATAGTATTCTACTAATTGGAAATCACACTGAGCAACTTTCTTGACATAAACAATCCTTAACGTCACAACATTTGTTTGTTTATTTTTTCTGAAAACACATATTCAGTCTGAGGCCGAGTCCACATGTAGCCGGGTTTTTTTTTAAACGAATACCCGCCCCTCCAAAAACTTGCATCCACACCATCTCGTTTAAAAAGAAAACTCTGTCCACACGTACCCGGATAAATACGTTGTTAAGGACATGCCAGACCTGTAGGCGGCAGTACTTCCCCCGTTCTTAACCTCGTCCTTCGTCTGTGGTCTTCCGCAAGGAGCAGTAATTCCGCTTGCAAAAACAAACAAGCAAAAAGCGCTTGGACAATTGATAAAGCAAGCGCAGCTCTGAGGGCATCCATGCTGTCGGCTAGTGTAAACACAGGTCGCACACGTGATGTCAGCATTTTTTGTCGCGGAAAGTGACGTTGCGGACCTTAAAACTCCGGTTTTGTCCGTCCACACGCAGACACCCAAAACGGAGAAAACGCAGATCTTCACTTTGGCCGGAGTTTTTAAAAAGATCCGTTTTCATGTGAAAAAAACTCCGTTTTCGTGTGGATGACAGGCCAAAACGTAGAAAAATATCTACGTTTTGGCAGATCCCCGGCTACGTGTGGACAGGGCCTAATACAGATGTGGACAAAGTTGTTGGTACCCTTCGGTCAATGAAAAAATGCCCACAATAGTCACAGAAATAACTTGAATCTGAGAAAAATAATAATAAATAAAAATTCTATGAAATCTACCAATGAAAGTCAGACATTGCTCTTCCATCATGCCTCACTGGAATTATTTACAAAAATAAACTCATAGAAGAGGCCTGGACAAAAATGATAGTACCTCTAAAAAAAGACAAGGGGGCAAGTTAATTGAAGTTGTGTCCTCTAATTGGCATCACAGGTGTCTACAATCTTGTAATCAGTCCATTTATAGGGCTCCAGGAAGTCACTGTGTTTGGAGACGTGGTGTGTACCACACTCAACATGGACCAGAGAAGGTGAAGGAAAGAGTTTTCTCAGAATATTAGAAAACAAATTATAGACAAGCGTGTTAAAGGTAAAGGCTATAAGATCATCTCCAATCAGCTAGATGTTCCTGTGATTACAGTTGCACATGTTATTCAGAAATTTTAAATCCATGGGACTGTAGCCAACCTTCCTGGGTGTAGCTGCAGGAGGAAAATTGATGAAAATCAAAGAGAAGGATAATCCAAGTGGTAACTAAAGAGCCCAGAAAACCTTCTAAAGAGATCCAAGGGTAACTTCAAGCTCAAGGAACATCAGTGTCAGATCGCACCATCCGTGGTTGTTTGAGCCAAAGTGGACTACATGAGAGACGACCAAGGAGGACACTATTTTTGAAAACGATTCATAAAAATGCCAGACTGGAATATGCCAACCTACATGTTGACAAGTCACAAAGCTTCTGGGAGAATGTCTTAAGGACAGATGAGACATAAAGGGAACTTTTTGCTGAGGCACATCAGCTCTATGTTCACAGATGGAAACATTAAGCATATCAAGAAAAGAACTCTGTCCCAACTGTGAAACATGGAGGAGGCTCGGTTATGTTGTGGGGCTGCTTTGCAGCATTTGGCACAGGGTGTCTTAATCTGTGCAGGGTACAATGAAACATCAAGACTATCAAGGTATTCTAGAGAGAAATGTGCTGGCTAGTGTCAGAAAGCTTGGTCTCAGTCGCAGGTCATGGGGTCTTGTGACAGGACAATGAACTAAACCACACAGCTAAAGACACACAAGAATGGCTAAGAGGAAACCATTGGACTATCCTAAAGTGACCTATGACCTCAATCCTATTGATCGTCTTTGAAAGGAGCTGAAACATGCCATCTGGAAAAAGTGCCCTTCAAACCTGAGACAAACGGCAGCTGTCTGCCAATTAGGAGTGGGCCAAAATACCAGCTGAGAGGTGCAGAAATCAATGTCTGACTTTCATTGGTTAAATTTCATATAATTTTTTTTTTACTGTTGTCAGATTCAAGTTATTTATGTGACCATTGTGAGATTTTCATTCAATGAGCAAAGGGTACCAACAATTTTGTTCATGCCTATATCTAATTCTATAAACTGTCAACTTTTCACATATTTATTATCAATATATTATCTTTACATGTAATAATTGTTCAATGTGCATATAAAATATGTTTATGATGTCCTTGTTCTTTAGAACAGTGTGATTTATTAGTAAAGCCTGAGTTTTTTTTTTCATAATCAACAGAATGTATTTTTTTTTCTGGCTCACTTATTTCTTGAATTAAAATCACTCTTAAGGGAAAAACAGAAGTCAAATGAAAAGTTAAGACTTTTCTAGGTAGAGTCGACTGTGCTAAGGGTCCAGTCACCTCCAGGGACACCGTCTAGACATGAACCACGGATCAAAAGCCCTGTAAGAGGTTCCTCCTCACCTCAGCTCAGCCTAGAGGTGTCACACTCCGCAAGGCCTTTGAATGTCAGCAGCCAGTCACTCAGAGACAGGTAAACCCCCTCACTTGGTCAACATCTTACATTTTATTGAACAATTCAAATCTAAGTGGACTTTCATAAATGCGTCTGTTCAATTGTAAAATATTGCAGTGACCAAAAAGCATATTTATTTTCACCACACAGCAGCGTCACGTGCATTTTATACCAACAGTCACATAATTATTAGGGATGCACCGATGGATCGGCATTTGATCCCAATCGGCCGATAGCACCCCTATCGGTTTTGATCGGAGTTTTCAAAATAGATCAAAGCAGACGATCAGCAGCCCATTTTAGATTAGGTTACATTTCCTTTATTCCCAGATTGTGTAGTTTGTAGCACTCATTATAATGTTGTAGAAAATTTCTGGCCAATCCACGTGATCGGTATCGGTGATCGGCAGCAAAAAACCTGATCGGTGCATCCCTAATAATTATCACGCCCATCAGAAATGATTTGTACACCTGATGCTGAAAACCAGACTGACTGTTATCTCTGTCACACCCAGACATCAGCAGCGGTCCTAATCCCACTTTTTTGTTGTATTTACTGATTTTGTCAGGATCCATCTGTGTACATAATTTGCGAATGCGCAAAAAATCTTGAAAGCAAAACCGGCACCTGTGTGAGCTCCCAATTATCATGTGGAACAAATATAAAGCCTTCCCACGAGGTGCTCTATCCACTGCTGCTGCGGTGCACGTCTCTGTGCGCACACACACACACACCTAATCTTTAATTTTGATCACACTCGATGGCCGGGATGAATTCCCCTCAACCTTTTAGATTACAGAGGCTGATGTCTTGTCATGTTTGTTCATTACTGGCAGAGAAGAGAAAACAAAGAGGAAATGGTATTGATTGGTGTTTCAGCTTGACACTGATGCATTTGACCTGATGTACACTTGAATACGCTCAGAGAGACCTTGTCATCAATCACAGCCGAGGCAAGCGTAACACGCCGATGGGACCGGCGTTCCGTTCTGTTTGTTTCTGCATCTGTGCTCCCCTCCGCTCAGTCCATAAGTAAACATTAAAATCAATAGACAATCTTAAACTGAACAGCAAATTGCAGGAAATGAATGATACTTTTCTCTCAATTGGAGGCGCGACAGGATTTGCCGGGCAGGAGATTAGAGTTGGCCTTAGTAGATTCCCTCCGACGGGGAAAGGGACACGTCTTTGCACGGATCTTTGATGTAGAAAGAAAATGACAGATGCCAGTGGTGGCTCTTGGCCCTCTAAGCCTCGGAGTCTCAGTCTATTCATGTCTCTATATGATTTGTCCTTGATGACTTTTTGAAACAGGTAGTGAGTTTATCTGATTAGCGATGAAAAGCTTCTGTTCTGACACTTAACTGCCGGACCAGGACACAAGTCAGCCTGTCAGTCATCTTTCCTCCACTCTACAAATAGACAGGGATGAGAGGCAGTATGGTGCGCGTTAAGCTTTGTCTATTACATCCTGACAATGTATTTCTATAGAGCACGGGCAGGAGATTAGAGGGAGAGTTTAGACTTTTTGGTTTAAGTTATTGGAGCGGTTAAGTATTTCTTTGTGTTTGCATGCAACTAAGTAAATGATATTTGAGGTTCATATTTGTTTTATTAATGGTATTAAGCTGAGTATGTTACCGCTTTATGCAAATGTTTCAGATAGTTTAGTATTTAGTTCTAAAGAGGTTTACTGACTATTTCCACAGATTATGTAAAGATTATTCTAATTTGAGTACTTATTTGTATTTTACACACAAAGAAGTGGAATGTTACTACAGAAAGTGGGACTCAAAACTCTTAAAGGGACAAATGAAGCTTCATCCTTGACCGGACGCCTGCAGCTTTCCTTAAGGAGTAACCAGTCTAGTTCAAAACCCACTCATCCAAGTCCTTAGCTCATATTTCAAAATTCAGAAGCAAAACTCAGAATGATAATCCAGACGCAATGGGCTATTTTAATGGTTGTTTATTATCATTAAGCTAAGGTTATAAACCGCATCCGGTCCCACTCCTTATCTTTGGTTACAGCGCAGACTAGTGGACATAAGTGGCACCTACCAGAACGGCTCAGTAAAGCAGAGAAAAGTTGGAAGTGTTTCTCAGTTCTGATGCCTTTTTGTTATACCCTAACTTACTTGTCAAATAATTTTTTTTCTCCCAATATAAGACACTTAAGTGATTGTATCTGTGACCCACCTCATGCAGAGGCAGGGTAAGAGAAGCAGTATGAATTATTCTCTGAACTGTAATCACATTGCTTTGTGGTGAATCTTTCCCTCGTGTTTGGGAGAGGTATGTCCCTGGACTACAGCAGGACAATCTGATGGGTAATTATCATACAGATGTGACTAAAATCATTCTGTTCTATAAACTAGGCCTACGTATTGGCCTGCTTCAGAGCTAAACATTCAGTTGAGTGCATCTCTGTTGAGCTCTGCAGAAGCCTGGTAATGAGTCATTCATTTCAGTTAGATGTGTCAAAGTACATGTGCAGCAGATGGGATCAGAAATGGGAAAATATGGACAGAACACACGTTTCTGGGTTTATATTAACTCATCTTAATGTGGTTAAAATTGTCTCTTTTTCAGATTTCAGAACAGTCCCTCCTATTGGGAGCAGATCCATAGCAGGGTTGAAAGGATTCTGCAGACGCACCAAACCACCTGGAGCCACTGAAGCCGAACCCTTTCGCCCAATAATGTGACTGAACAGTCAAGATATCAACAGTGTTAATAGGACAGCAGTCTGCTTCACAAACACTTTATCACACTAGCACCAGATTAAACACATTTAAACAAATCTTCACGTGATTTTAAATTCCAGACATTCCCAGCACAAGTTGCTTGTTTGTCCTCGTTACTCTGAAACAGCAGGAAGTTTGTGGAGGTTATGTTCAAACGTGTAGCAACACAGCTCTCCTCCCACCCATCAGCTGGGTCGTGCTTTAAAAAAAATCCCCAAACTAAGCCGTCGTCTAATTTCTCTAAAGCTGTCTGAAATTGGCTCGAGTATATAGAAGCAGCATTTTGTGTGTGTGGGCAGGAGACGTGTCGGATGTAAGCTGCAGCTGTTAGGGGCTCGTCTCTTGTTACACACAGGTAGCGAAGAACCACCGCCGGGAGCCCTGGGCTACGGGAGACTTGAGAAGATTTGAGGAGGAACAAAAGTAATCCTGAATGAAAGAGGAGAAAGAATTCAAGCCTTCAGCTTCTTGGTTTAACACAAAACATCATCCGTTTGAACTTTGTCTCTTGTTCATTTGTATTGATGTGTAATTCAGCCTGCAGGGCCTTATCGTCACATTAACTACACCTCAGAAGATTTTAAAATGACACTAAGGACATTGTTTTACAGCAGTGGATAATTACTATTAATCATGAAAGGACAAATTATTTCAATTTTCTTTAAAAGCAAAAAAATGTTTCTGCACCTGTCACAGACTAGTGAGCTGGACATAAACCTTTAATATTCTAAATCTGAACAGGTTACCTTCATAAACATGTTTTCTTATTCTGCATTTCAGGACTTTTATGGTTTAAAATCCAGCTTCAGGACTGAAGTCCAGTGTTCCAAACATGATCCTCCAGATAAACCACTTAGTCAAGAATGGTCACGACAAACATATTTTATCGAATGATTTCAGAGCATTTCTTCTTGTTGCAGCCGTAAACAGTTTATGCCGGTGTAGTCTGTAGTTTTAAATGATTGGGATTACATGTCAGTATTTAGGTGTTCAGCTTCACTTCTTATGGAATTTATTCTTCTTCTTGTTCCTCTTGCCAGCTCCGTGTGCTGCTCGTTCTGCCATTATCTGCTGATACTTCTTTTTGTTTTTGCTGAAAAAAGAGAAGGAAATGTTTGAATTTGGGTTTTTAGGTGTTTCACACAGGAATCAGACTGCACTTCACAGGACACCTGATTATTTTAAAGGGTCAACTAGATTTTATTACAACAAACACCTGATGAGTTACATCTCAGGAAGGTTATTGATGGCATTGAAAATATTTCCCTGTGTGCCATTTCTACAAGATGCCACCTTTCTTTAGTGAGGCTGAGTAAAAGTGTCCGGCTGATATCCACAAAACTAAATGTGTTCATTCAGATTTTAATAAAGCAATAAAAATAAATCTTTGGACTGTGGGAGTTTGTCTTGGCAGTATTAATCTAATCTGTAATATATTAAAGGCAGCTGATGTACTGCAGGGTGTGACTGGGACACCAGCTCTTTACCAGTACTTAGTTTGTGTTTAATCCTCTTGCACACGCTTTAATCCAAAGGGATTTACAGTTTATTCTAACTGCTGTGGGACCAAACAGAGCTAACCACTGTTCCACCAGCAGTCTAATTACTGCACTCCTTAGTGCCTTTGGGCAACACATCACCCACCTGAGTAAGTTATGTTGGACAAAAGCACTTGCCAAATGCATAAATGTTTATTTTGAATATTTAAAGCTTCATGCTGGTAATAAATTCACCAAGAACTTTTTTTCTTCTAACTTCTTTTGTAAAAGTCAGAAATGTATGACACAAGTAGTGTGCTGTATATAGTAGGGATGCACCGATGGATTGGCATCTGATCGTAATCGGCCGATAGCGCCCCTATCGGTTTTGATCGGAGTTTTCAAAATAGATCAAAGCAGACCGATCAGGTAGGGTTGTCACGGTAACCGGTGTAGCGGTAAACCCCGGTAAAAAAAAAAGTTGACAATAATAATAACCGTCTTGTTTTTTAAAAAACTATATTATCTCAGTGGATTACCGTAGGCGCGGTGACCCTTACCAGCCACCGTATCATCTGCTGAAGTTGCCGGCGGCACATGCACGCTTTGTTGTTTACAACCAAAACTTTCTTGAAGCTAAAGCTGAAATAATGGTCAAAGGAGGAGACGGCAGTGCTCAGGACATTTATTATCCCTCAAAGAAGACAAAGTCGAAAGTACGGGCATCTTTTAGATATTTGAAGAATGCCGAGGGACAGCTGATAGAAGATGGCTGTCCTGTTCGCAGCAGCAGAAAAAGTGTCTGTGAAAGGCAGCAGCGCTTCAAATCTCATGACACATCTGCGTGACCATCACCCACAACTCTACAGTCAACGCAAGGCAAGCTAACGTTAGTGTTTTAGCTAAAATGCGTGATCCGAGGATTTGGGTTGAGGGAGAATGCAACGAGTCGCTATATAAAGCAGCCGCAGCGCCGCTACCTGCATATAAACCGTGTCGCGGACACCCCCATGTTGAAATGACGCTATGCATTACGGGGCTCCCAGGGGCAGATAAGAGTTGGTCTGTCTCCGAGAATAATTATAAATTTAACAATGATTACTGCCTGATGACATTTTCCCAAATCTGCAAAGCTCACTGGAAGGACACAAACCGAGGACAATATTTTCCTGATATAGGGTTTATTACTCAAGTAAGGGTAAAAAAGTATCTGATTAGAAGGCTGCTTGAGTACTGAGTATCATCTGAACTAATATTTTTAAATGATGACATCAAATGGACAAAAAATAAGAAGTTATGGGCAAATATTGGGGAAAAATGTAAACAAATAAACAACATAATTACAAAATAACACATTTTAGGCTAAATTTAGACACAAACTGAGGACAATATTTTCCTGATATACAGGATTTATTTAGTTGTCTGAAAATGTAACACGTTTAAAAAAAATACCGCGATAATACCGAAAACCGTGATAATTTTGGTCACAATAACCGTGAGGTTAAATTTTCACACCGTGACAACCCTAATACAGACCATTTTAGATTAGGTTACATTTCCTTTATTCCCAGATTATGTAGTTTGTAGCACTCATTATAATGTAGAAAATTTCTGGCCAATCCACGTGATCGGTATCGGTGATCGGCAGCAAAAAACCTGATCGGTGCATCCCTAGTATATAGTTATTATAGTTTATTATTTTCATCCTGCGGAGGTTGAAGCTGAGATCAGTTCAAATTAAACTGCGTGACGTTCATCTAACTTACTGTCTGAACTCTGCATCAGCCAGCAGCTCCTCCACCATGGTTCTCTTCCTCTCCTTCTTAGGAATACGGGAATGATAAAAGTCGGCTGGGTTGTCCACCACTGTGCCAATCTGCAGTGTGAAATCACAACAGCCACAGCTTGTGTTGGTTAACCAAACTGCCAACATATTTGGGGAATTGAGCATTTTTCTGTTAGAAGTCAGAATGTGAGGGATTACACTGACCTGGAAATATTTGGGGAAGCCATCTCTGTCGTTCTTCTTGTAGAACCTCTTGCGATCCAGAGATCCTCTCATCTTCAGGACTTGGAGGTCTCCCTTCAGCTCCTGCGTAAGCTCTGGGGCTTTCATATTAAACCAACCGTCTCCTGTGGATTTCTCCCTCTCTGCCTGGAGGAAAATCAGAGACAAGGACATCAGTGATTTTAAAAGAACACAAAAGCAGCTGTGATGACTGCATCCCTGAGGAGGGTTAGAGGATAAAATGCTTCATTACATTTATGTAGACTTTCTGCAACTTACTCTGTGTTTGAGCTTCAAGGCATTTTTCGATTCCCTATATGGAGGCACTGCATCCTTCTTTTCAAAGTCTGGTCCGATTACACTTTTCTTCATCACCTGTAGATAAAACTAAAAGTTGCAACACAGAGCAGCACAGCATTCCATCATACATGCTCAATGACTCGGAAAGAAGAAGGTCAAAGTCAAGATAACAGGACAGAAACTATAAAAACTTGAAGTTCATAATTCATTCTTCGCCTCAGATCACCTTCACAGAGAGAAAGAGAGGAAAAAATCAATCTCTAATTTACCTCATCGTGGTTCTTCTTCTCCTTTAGCTTTTGCAGTGAACTGGAGACGGGTTTTGATTTGCTGCCATCAAAACTGATGTACAAGCCCCCGAGCTCCTTCACTCTGATGCCGGGGTCAATACGGCTGGACAACTCTTTCCTGAAATTAATAGGTGGAAAGAAAAATCCTTAGGAGCAGCAGTCGTGTCTCATTTCTCACCTCCGCACGTTTAGAATATTCTAGAGCAGATTTTTTATAAAAAAAAACAGTGAAAAGATCAACAGTGGGCAGACGCCTTCATCAATCTGATCTGCATATAAAACAGCTGTTAAAGCCCACTCAGCTAGACAAATGTTTTTTTAGCTTGTCCCATATTCAGTGTTGTGGCATAAAGCACCCAAATCAAGCAATAAACTGGTCATTATGTGGAGCCGTAAACAACCCCCAATGTGGTGCAGATTCAAAAAACAACAACAGTCAGTGGGCCTGTAACAAATGAAAACCATTTAATGGCTATTATCTGGGATAATGCTGCTCATGTCTGCATGATCATCCACGTTTTCCTGCAGAACATCTGAGAGATTCCACATGTGCTTTGCAGCGTGAGAGAAATGTAAACACAAATGCATTTAATCTTTTTAAAGAGCTTTGGGGTTTGTTTGTTTTTACCCTCAAATGTGTCTTTCCCTTTTTACTTTCAGAATCTTTTATAATCTAAAAATCCACCCACAAGGTTTTTCCGATACAAACTAGTCTGTTTGTTTTCTAAATCGTCAAGAAACTAGTTTGATTTTAATGTCTTAATGAGTTTTTTATGCGCTGCGTGAATTTTTAAGCAGAGCAGAAACAAAGTGACTCCATTTGATGAAAACCTCTCGGCTCTGCAGTCTGAAGATGCACAAAAATCTGTAAAACACTTAAGTAAAAAAAAAAAAAACTAAAGTACGGCTGCAGATCCACGTTTATAGAAAGCGTGTAGAAAATCATCTTCTGTACTCACATGTGAGAACTTCTACATGATAAGAGGATATTTGTGTCCTCGTCATCATCATCATCTCCCTCTTCATCCACAAACTCCTCCTCTTCCTCCTCCTGTTCAGTCCTTTTATTGGAGGCCTCCTCTTCCTCGCCCCTGTAGTATTGTTCGTCAGCGTCCTGTCCGGGACGAGTGTCGATCATAAACAAACCATCAACTGATGAAGATGCTGCTTCTAACTTATGGGGAAGTGTTTTCTTCTCCTCTTCCTCTTCAGACATTTCACTCTCCCTTTCTTCATCAAACTCATCATCATCATCGTCGTCGTCGCTGCTGTCCAACAGGCTAATGGGTTTTGTTCTGTGAGCATCTTGGGCCTGCTGCTCAGAGTCTTCTGAGATCGTGTGCTGCTGGTTGGATGTTTGGCCCTCAGCCTGAACTTCACAGATGTCAGCCACCTGCTGAGCATCGGTCGTCAACGTGCCGTCAGCTTCCTGCTCCACATCGAGGCCCGTTCCAGCAGCAGCTTCCAGCTTCTCTCCAACCTCCTCTGTCATCTCAGAGGCCCTTTCACATATCGTTGCCGTGGCAGCCTGGCTGGGCTGTGGATGCTCTGATGGAGGAACTGCTTCCTGCATCATTTCCTTCTCTGAGGCATCTCTGTTTTCATCTTCAGCAGACGGCTCCTCCTTCTGGTCTTTGGTGATCGCTGCAGGCTCACTCACAAAAATGGATGCAGAAATTCCCGCATGGTAACTATCTTCAGGGATGCTGGTGACCTCCTCGTTTACATTATTTATATCTACTTCACTGGAAGGTGGTTCGATCTGATCTTCTTCCAACAGAGTGCACTCGGCATCATCTCCAACCATTGTGCTTTCTAACATGGAAGTATTTAGTGAACTGTCCATAGCTGATTCTTCTACAACAACGACAGATCTCTTTGCAGATCGTCTTGACGCTGGAGCCCCGCGGCTGCTGGTCCCTGAACCTGCACGGCTGCTGCAAGGTGTCCCTCTGCTTCGGGTGGAGCATGGGCTGCTCACCTCTGAATCTGAATCCACGAGTTTGCCACCTGAGGACCGGCTTCTGATCTTTTTAAAAGGGCTTAGACTGTAACAAGGTCCAGACTCAAATCCTTCAGAGTCACAAGACAGGGCTTTGGAAACATCTGCAGGTGCTGCTGCCTGTGCCCTGGCTGCCCTGGTTCGTCGATGTATTTGAGGAGAATGCGGACTCTCTGACAGCTCGTCTAAGTGAATGGGAGCAGCACGTATTTGCCTCGTTGACACCCGCCTTGAGATGCTGGAGTTGCAGCTCTCATCTTCTGAGAGCTCAGATTCCACGTTTTGTTGCTTGACAGATCTGGTGAGAGCAGTTTTCCCCTGACTTCTAGTAACTCTCTGGGATGTGGATGCTGCAGAGCTGCAGGATGCCGTCTCGGGCACCATGTCAGTTTTGACATCAGAACTTTGAGAAGCCGTTTTTCTTCTTGTGCTCCGAGTGGCTCTCTGTGCAGATTTAGATGCTGACACAACAGAGGAGCATGACTCCACTTCAGATATCTCCTCATTTTCCTGATGTCTCTCTTGGGTCAATCTTCTCCCTCTGGTCCGTGTTACAGGAAGCTCAGAGTTAAACACTAAGGAATAGACGGACTCCACGTCAGACAGGTCAGCCTCGTGAACAGAGCCCACTGGGGTGGAGGGCTGCTCTGGACTGTGGAGTCTGGAGGCTCTGGTGCACCTTTTCTTTGAGGAGACAGGAGCTTCCGGGAGTCCTTCCTTCTGCTCATGCTCTCTGCAGGACTCTCCCAGCGTCTGCTGGGATGGGCACTCTACCTGTTTAGCTGTGCTCCTGGTTCTTCTACCTGTGGATGGGGTGGCCTGTGAGGCAGGATAATGTTATTAGTAAGAAATCACACTCTGCCTTCTTGTTGAGCAATCCAAGTAAAACCAACTTAAGAGTCTTTTTTTCTCTATTCAATAGCTTCAGAAACTGGGTACATTTAAAAATAAAAACATTAAATAGAAATAAGTAAGTCAGATGTCATTTACAATTACAGCCAGGGGCGGACTGGCCATCTGTGGATTCTGGAGAAGATGACGTCAAAGTAGTTGATTGGCTGAACATGAAGCTTACGGAAGTTACGTTATCACGTTATGATTTTGAATGGTCCGAACAAATTTGCTGTCGTAGTCTTAGCAGTTGTAGTTCTGTAGTCCAAAAATCAACACTTTTTGGAGAAAATATGTTTGAATTTCTAAAGGAAATGTAAAATATAAGCAAATGATAAACGGTGACCCTCAAAAGCAGGGGGGCTGAGAAGGCAAGAGAAAATAAATTGCGGGCATTAGATGCTGAAGCCTCTAAATGTCACAAATTAACTGACATATTTAGCAGCACAGCCAGAAGCAGCACCTCGCAGCAGTGAAGAAGTCAGGCAGATAGCTACACAGCAACATGCCAGCAGTAATGAGGGACAGAAAGATGCGCTGGTTCCTCGGGCAGATCCAGGGGAAGTAAGTATGGAATGTAAGAGGAGAAACATTTGCAAGGATTGCAATTTTATTTTATGATAACAGCAAATTTTCAACAGTTTAACTGTAAAGGGCCACATGTAGTGGGTAATAAGAAATATGTTGTGGTTTTACGTTAAAAGGTTGGTAGTAGTGTTACAGTTAATGCTCACAAACTTTGAAAATCTTAAATACAGAAGTTAAATTTGTAATGTTGCATTTTCATTTAGATGTGGTATTATTTGTGCAGTAAGAAGATCAATTACTGCATATATTATGAAGCTTATCAGTAATACAGCTTTTAATACAACGTATAGTCAACATTAGCACTGTTGCTATAATTTTGATGGTTTGACCACATATTTTTGCTGCCGAATTTCCGCGCGCCGATTACTTTGGGTCGGCGGACCTGGTCAAAGTCCAGGACTGTTTTTTAGTCCCAGTCCATCCCTAATTACAGCCCACATCTTCTTCAATGCACATCTACACCAGTGACTGAGGAGAGAAACTACTATTAGAATGCTTTAAGGTTTAAAGTTTTAAATGTAAATTAAATAAAAAACAACAGAAACCGGACTACTGAATGCTAATAAAGGCGATTTCTAATCCAGCACTGATCACCTGTTTTAGTTTTATTTGTGTGAATAAAGTAGACCGGATATGTAGTTACTAACAACTTGAGGCTCTTCAATTGATTTTTAATTAACTGATTAAAAGTAAACTCACGCAACAACCTCTTATCCGCATTAACCATTGACTAACAAACTGTTTATTCAGCACGGCCTGTTTTTGTTAAACTACTGAAACATTTACAGAAAACTGGTGCTGTGAGACCACGTGACGTTCCAGCAGCTCCGCTGCCCCCTGACACGTGGACGCTTGTAACTCCTCACAGATTAAACCAAACCTGACCTCTAAATGTCCGCAGCTCGTCTGTGTTTTACACGTACCTGGGCTGCAAGTGGCTCTTCCTGATTTGTTGTATTTGAAGAGTTTACGCACGCTCCTCTCCTGGTGGCCACCATCTTGGACGCGTTAAACTTCTTTTCACTTCCGGCTCGACTCTCAGGCTAGTTAATCGATAGACGAAAAGCGTAGGCCGAGTAGACGAAAGCAGAGACCATTGTGACTCCTTTACTTCTTCACCCGAAGTCAGAATAATCTTCGTTCGTTTCGTTTTTTTCATTCAATCAATCAAATAAAAGTTACATTAAAACAATTCATGTTCACAAATAATCATAAATGAAAAGGAGCAGAAAGAAGCAAAAACTTATATCTGCCCCCTTTTCACAGCAGTTCAACTCAAAAGAATTTCGTTCATCTAACCACTACCCCAACACAAAACAAGTCATTCAGCCTACTTATGGTCTTATAATCTTGTAATGACGATCAGGAAGCATCTCAAAATTATGAGAAACTGTCAAAACTATTAATTGCTCAAACATCTGAATTACAATTTTAATATACTATTGTGGCAAGGTGGATAAACGAGGGCCTGGGCGGGATTCAATTTCCAGACACTTGAGTGAGAGTCATGTGCACTAACCAGTCAGCCAAAGGGACATCCGCCTAGGTGAGGTAGCCAGGGCGCATTATCAATTGGAACACTGTGAAAGGACGCTCACACGATTTCTTAATTATGAAAAACATTTAGGGTGGAGGTTGATATACTGAGATCTTTTTACTTCAAACTTACAGAAACGTCTATCCTGACACCATTAGGATGTCATTTTACATAATTGTATACATACTTAGATTTCAATCAAGTGCGGTAAACATTTAAGCATTTTTTTCCTCAGTTCAAGTTCAAAGTTTGTTTCACATTTATCTATTTTTAAATCTAAATGCTGTTTGGGCTGAGACCAAATAAAATAAGACATTTAGATAATTTTATTAAAGCCAATTCATGATATACAAATATGACATTTTAAATATGAGTGCATTACAGAGTGTTGGAGGCTTCACTGGACCATGTCTAAAAAAAACAACCATTTGCTAAAACAAGAAGCATTCCCATCAAAACTAATTCAATCTTCCACCTCTGAGTGTGGACTTTCCAGTGCAGTTATGACAACATATAAAGGACATCAGCCTGTTCATTCTAATATTGCTTTACAGTCACTAAAATTAACTTGATGAGCATCAAAGTGAAACGTCCTGATGTGATGCCTCGTCTAATATTCAGTCAGAAAATACTGATTAGAAAAACGTACACACACATGTGTATGTATGAATGTGTATGTGTGTATATATATATATATATATATATATATATATATATATATACATACATACATACATACACACATGGATAAACTACCAGTTAATCTACATCAGCCTGAATCAAGATATAAGCAAAACTACACATTTTCAAACCGTACACTAATTTCTTCTATTAAAGGAATGTTTTATAAAGCAAGTCCCAATTTTTGGCGTCTGTTTCCATTGGTTTTCTTTTAAAAAATTAACATCTGGTATTTATTCTTAGTTTGGTTTAATTTACAATGTTTCATTTAGACAGATTTAAAGCTGCCTTCACAGAGTGGAGAACAAGCAACTATGGAAGAGAGGCACTTTACATCAGAACACATTTCTACTTGGAACAGAGTTAAGCAGCCAACAGTTTGAAATTATATTACAGTTTTTTTGTGTGTTTATAAACTACTTGTGGCAAAATCTGTTCAACTTCCTTCATAAATCTTCTTTATAAAACAGAAAGAGTTTGATCTGTTATTTCTCGTTCAATCTCACTACCTGCACCTCTTTAACAGAAAAAACCACAGATGTGGAAGAAATGACCCTATCAAGAAGATTTAACAGTGACTCGGAGACAGGGGCTTCTCTTATTCAAGGAGGAAAATGGCTTGATCCACGCGTCTTTTTCAGAGTGCTAGGGGCTGGCTCTCGTCGCACTGACGAGGTAGCCCTTGGACTTGATGATGCCTCGGCTCTTGACGATAACAGAGTAGCGGAGGACCCACTCCAGCCTCCAGTCGGTGATGTTCAGGTCCTCAGCTCCCTCTTGCATCGCTTCCCGGAATGTGGCAGCTGACATCAACTCTGCATTCATAAAAATATTCCAAAGGCAAAAAACATGACAAAGATATGTTTTTATTTCAGAACACAGACTGCAGTTGTTTCCTAAAACAGTCTATAATGCTGTAGTTACTTGCTTACATTTGTGTTTAAACTCATTAACTAGGGAGTAAACCCATTTCATTTCTAATTTCCTCTCTAAGGACCTTGCTTTCATGTTACTGGAAAATCAAGACTGCTTTTTTAAATTTCTGAATTTTATCCAAAGGATAATAAAAATCCTCACGACCATCTGGAGCCCATCCGAGTTTAGCTTTGAGAGTCAAAAAGTACAAGAAATATGAAAGAACTTTGGCAAGACCTGCGACTTGTGAGATTATGTTATGACTCATTATTCACGTCTCTCCCTCTCTCACACACACACACACACACACACACACACACACACACACACACACACACACACACACACACACACACACACACACACACACACACACACACACACACACACACACACACACACACACACACACACACCATCCAGTTGTTGGTAATTGAACAACTAGCTTGAGGTATTCATAGAGTCGACTAATTGCTTCTAATACACTGTTAGCACTGTTAGCTCAATATTAGCCTCTAGCCTGCTTCACCTGATATTAGAGTAAAACAAAAATCTGCTCTGGCTTCTTAGGGATAGATGAAATAACTTTTGGGTCGTTTTTGTTACCGGCTTTGGTTCTTTAAACAATTCAGTAGCTTTTCGCCGGCTGTAGTTGAATTACAAATGCTGGCGCTGCAGGAAACACGGCAACCTCACACTCACTGGTGGTAAACAATAGCTACGTCTCTCCTTCCTTTATTTTGAAAGGAGAAAATCTGACAACCCCCACAGCTTGCTGAGAATTAAATATGTTTCAATATAACCTTCCTTCCAACACGATTGAAACATTAGACTGTTTTGGGATTATTTCACTGCAGAAATCTTACTTTATTCTTACACACTGCACTTTTAAATCTGCTATAGCAAATTTGGAAAACAAATTAGCTGTAAACATTATTTTTCATGCCTTTTAATAACATTCTAACATAGTAAAATTATACATTTATTTTGATATATTAATAAAATAGCTATAAATATATTGTATAGAAATGTTGTGACAGTTTCTTTTGCTGCCACTTGGCCAGGACTTGCTTGAAAATGAGGATTTTAATCTCAATGGGACCTTCCTGGTTAAAAAAAGAATGAATACATTTTAAAAAGTTGTAGAGATAAAAAATGGAAAAAATTAATAAAGTGATTCTTTCGCATTTGTCCAAAAATATCTGCCATTAACACATTTTGGACTGATAGCAACTATTGGACCAAAAGAGTTCAAATGAAGGCAACTGGACTTCTTTGGATTCTTGAAGACGTTTAGCTTCTCATCCGAGGAGCTTTGTTGACCAGAATATGAGAGTCAACCTTGTAAGCTTCAGCACTCTATTGGATGAGCCATGGACTCCCCAGTGTCACCTATCATCGCCAACATTTACATGGAGGAAGTGGAAACCAGAGCATTGAACTCCTACAGTGGAACAACACCAAGCCACTGGTTCAGGTATGTGGACGACACATGGGTCAAAATTCTCATGGAGGAAGTAGAAGACGTCAACAAGCACATTAATGCCGTGGACAAGAACATCAAGTTCACCAGCGAGGATGTCAGCAACAACCAACTGCCCTTCTTGGACTATGCTGTGCAAATTGAACAAGACGGAAGTCCACAGGAAATCAACTCACACAGACCAGTATTTGCATTTCGATTCACATCACCCACTGGAGCGTGTCTCCCTCCTGAGACACACGGAGAACTATAAATTAGGCTTAAGCTTGACTCTCCCATATTCCAGTCAGAAGTGACAAAGCTCCTCGGATGAGAAGCAAAACATCTTCAAAGACCAAAGAAGCCCAGCTGCCTTTGAACCCTTTAGATTACCATGACTTGGATGACTAAGAACCTTCGCCAGCAATTATTTTTGTGTCTCCAACTTGTCATTAATTGTCAGTAATCTGAACCTAACTGTTTTCTCAACAAGCCTGGATTAAGAATACAAATAAAACAATACATTTTCACCTTTGGGATCATTGTGTGTGAGCAGCTGGATGTCAAACTCTTTAGCGAACGCTGTGAGGTCAGGAGGCATCACACAGCAGGAAGCCAGGTTGACCTGATTACTGCTGGGCTTCACCTGGTAAAAGACGGACAATGTTAGATAGTACAGGCAATGATGTTATATCTAACATTATGCCCTTTGAGGTTAGATGTCTCCGTTTCAGACTCCAAAAGCGGGAGGTGACTGATCACCTACCTGAGCCCAGTTGTAGAGCTGCTCGAGCAGGTCTTTGTCCAGATCGGATGTGCCGATGGCTGCGATCTTCTGGCTCCTGACCAGACCCTCCAACTCCTCCCACACCCGCTGCAGATCAGCCAGAGTTTGGCTGTTGCCCTCCAGAGGCCCAGGTGGCACTATGATAACAGAGTCTAACTGGGACACAGCCAGCGTCTTACAGGCTGGAGGTGAGGAATAAACAAGGCGGTTCCTCAGAGATGAGTTCTGATAACAGTTGTAGGGTTTCAACAGAAAAATGACAGTTGAATCGTACCCATCTCCACTGCATCTCCGATAGCCGACTGACCCGACTCACACAGGAAGAGCTTAACTATAAAAAACAAAACATCGAAAATGACAACAAATCTCTAAAATAGTTGGGGGGGTCCCTATTTTGCCTTAGCCCCTGAAATGCCTTGAAACAACCCTGGGTGTGAGGCTGAGTTTTGAAGGTGATTTGAATTGTAACAAATAAATAAATATTACATGCTCATAAATTTTTGCTTTATAAAGGTAAAAAGGTGAAGTGCTTTACAAGCACTTTTTTTGTTTTCTTGTTTTTCATGTGACTATTTTCATATCCTGTTCAGTCTCTTATCTTCCTGCATCTCCTCTCAGTTCTCTAGAAAAACTCTGTACCGACTCTTCTACTTTTACACCTCATGAGTTACTTTTGAACTCAGCAGACCGAAGGGATCTACGGACCGCTGAAATAGCGCACCGAAGCACAGGCAATGAGCTTCACAGCGGTGGAGCGCGTCAGGCACAAATAAAAGACAGAAAGTACCAGAAGATATGAGCGGGCACCAACGATCGTGTGTTAATTATATTTTTTTCGGGTGGGGCCACTTTGAGAATGTTACTGTACCCGTGTGCAGGACGCAGCTGCCTGGAGCACATGAAGGATCAGCGCTCTCCATCCTCCCTGCTCAAAACAATCCCCGGAACACAGTGACATATAAATAATGTAATATAGGTTGAAACAGGATCTTTGTTCAGACAACCCCCCACCCGGGTGCATAAGCTGAGGGCTTCTAGGGGAGCCCCTCACCCTTTCAGGAAAGCCGGGCTCCCCTTAGCTCCCCCGTAATTCAAACCTTGTCTGAACTCACTGGAAAACTAGGAGCACTGAACTAGAGACTGAACTACACCCATTGCACTGGAATTTAGTTGACTGTTTGGCAAATAAGAAGAAAAACATTTTTGTTTGCTCTGCCAAACATCTTCATAAAGGACTCAGTGGTCTCCTTTAATAACAGCACCTCAAATCTCATCTTTTCAGGCTGGATTTTCTGTGAACTCCTGATGATCGACGGCTTCTTTTCCTGCTGGTGTTTCCATCGTTTCTGTGTAGTTTTAGGCTCACTTGTTTTTCGTTATAATTTTTTCATTTGAATTTGATCTTTTCAATCAATCAATCAATCAATCAAAGCTTTATTTATATAGCTTTATAAAGCTTTAATGTGATCTTTTGTAAAATGTTCTCATTGTGCTTGAGAATCTCCTTGTGATTTTAAACTCGAAAGGCTCTACAAAAAAAATAAACCCTCTGTAAATGAACAGTTACTACTCAGAACCATAAATACACTAACCTATTTAGATATGTTTGACATGTTGGGTTGTTGTCATAATAAAAACAAGCAGCACTGACCAGAAACCTTGACTTCCTCTCTTTCTTCAGGTGTGATGGCATCTGTGGCCTCAGGGGTGGAGCAGACCAAAGTATCTGGGGAGTCCTGCAGGATAAGAGATGAATACAAACACAACATAAAAATCTGTTGTGATATAAAAGACAAATCTGACACAATCATGAAATGCAATCCTTATGTTGAGGAGATTTTAGAGCACCTACAGCAGCACTCACAACTCTTAAGTCTGTGTTTTATTTTAATTATAATGCTGGTCCTCATTAGCCTGGCAAAGCCGGACTAAATAAATATTTATTATTTATTATATTATATTACAAACTTTGCAAAGCAAGAATTTGGTCTAGTTCACAAGGCTAGGTCCTCATGTCTTTATTTTTTGTACTTGGGTTTATTTTTTAGAGTCAAAGGGATTCACCCTGGAGAGGTCACCGCAGAATGCTGCAGCTTTTTCACATTTTTTCCACTTATCACAACAATTTAATCTATAAATGTATTGTTTATACATAAACACAATCTGTTGCAACTACTTTAATAGAAAACAGCTCACATCTCATTTAAACCTGCTCACAAATGCATGCAATGGTTTTAGAAGTAATAGCTTACTGCCTATGTGTATACGCATGTACCCTTGTTATTATTTTTCTTCTAGTTAGTGCTTGTGCTGCTGTAGCAAGTGAGTTTCCCCACTGTGGGGATATTCTATGTTTCTCCAAGGGTATTTCTTTAAGAAACACATTTTGCAACACAGAATGTTCCATGTTACACACAGAGAGGGGAAACAGGAAGAGCTTGACCTTACAAAAAAAGTGTATCAACAGTTTTGTTAGTGCGTTTGGTGAGAGAGGCTGAAGGCTAAAAAACAGGAAAAAGTTCAGCAGCCCATCAAATCCGACTTCAGTCTCTTTGGGTTGGAATTACTTACCATATTTATATACTTCAAAGATAAATACTTGAAGAAAATCTTTGAAACTTCTATTAAATAATAAAAATATATATAGAAGAAGAAAATATCATTTCTATAGCGCCTCTCAAGATAAAAATCACGAGGCACTCCACAAAAACAAAAAATTTAAAAATATGAAAAAGAATTTAGAAAATGGTTAAAAATATTTTTTAAGTGAGCAATAGCCTCACCCAGCCCCCCAGCTAACAGACAGATGCACATTTGGAATGAAGCCTTTGTCGGGCATCGCTGCTGCATGAACATTCATTCTGACAGCTGTTGTTCAGAAAACCTACAGGCTTCCTTTGATGTCCATCAGACGGTTTTACCTCAACAAGCACCAGAGCACAGCAGCATCAAAAAGAGCAACCCACTGACCACATTTCTCAGGCTCATGAAACAAAATTCTGCAGCCAGAAGCATCACAACCAAACATCACCAGAGGCGTCTACCCACCGTAGTTGATAGTTTCTTTGTGGACATCCAGTCCCTAAGGGTGGCTTGAATGCAGTCTCGAAGCTGCAAACAAAATTAATAAATCAAACACATGTACATATCCTGACAGCATGAGTCATTATGTGTGAGAAACAGGCCAAAAGCTATCATATCTTTGTAAAAACACTGCAGGTAGAAACAGGCTTGACCATAAATTAATCCACAGGGAAGAGTGCCAGACAACCCTTCCCTAGGCTGACATGTCAAATGTCTGTGATCAAAGACAAAAACTTGTTTCTGCGCTTTTTTTTCAAATGAGTTTATTAGTTGTATATTTATTTTAGTATTTATTTAATCCTTTGATGCATGAATTATGAAATCTTCAATCATGATTTTCTTAACAATTTTTTCAGTCATCTTTGGGTGTGAATGAAACAAATTTCAACACATTTTTTGTAACATTTAATTATTTACAAATAATTTATTACATGTCCACCTCAGTGGACAGTGTGCATTCTGAGCATGAAACATGTTGGTTTGACTTATTGACGTCCAAATGGAGGGGCTCAAATGCAATTACGTCTTCAACAGCTGTGCTTAATTTAAAAAAAAAACAATTTTGGGTACCTGTCCACTGTAGTGACCATTGTGCATCAAAGGGATATATTTATATTAGTATTTATATATATGTATGTTAGTATTTAGTTTGTCAGTGTTTACGCCAAAACAAGTACACTGTCGCTGAACACTGTGTCAAAAGTTATGTAAACCTTTGACCTTAATTGCAGCTGTTAAAAATATTAAAGTTACTTTGAACTAAGGCATGGCCAGCATAGAATATGCTGAGTCATGCTTCAGAGGGAAAATATGCAGACAATACTTTCAACAATGAATAAGCCAGCAAACAGCTACCTTAACTGAACCCTGTATGCCAAGATAACAGTTTTTAACACTAAAGGAAACAGATGAGCTCATTTATTAAACTAACACGAGCACACTGTGTTAAAGTTGTGTTATAATAGTCTGAAATCATCAGCGTCAGTGAACCATCTCATCGTATGTGTCACAGATCACGTGGTTTATGTTTACTTTCCAACACCCCTCAGTGTTTGTGATGGTAGCCTACAATAATCCGTCATCACGTGTTTCACTATTTACTGTTTACATCAGGCACACGAGACCTTTTGATGAAACAGCTCCACATGAAAATGGCATGAAAAACGTCATTGCTCTTTCATTCTTCAAACTGGCCTCGTTCAGAATGAAACCATCAACAGCTAGTTAAATATTCAGCAGCTAAGCTAGCATGCTACACGGTGAGAGTACAGCTTTTAAATTGCGGAGTTATAGATTAGGTTTACCTCCTCGCTGGTGGAGCCCGGACACTTCTTCTTCATCCGACTTCGGTTGACTAAGTTCCCGGTGTGGAATCGGAGGGTTTTAGCTTGGTTCAGCAGCAACTTCGACTCGGGGTTTACGTTTTGGGGATCCATGTGGGTTTTCGGTGGCAAAGCTAACAAGTTGCTAAAAAACGTTTGCTGCTCCGAAACGAGAACTGAAAGGATTAGCTTCTATAGCCCTGAATGAGTGAGTGTAGTCAGAGCAGGTGGGTTTAGAAACAGAAAACTCCGGACCGTAGTAGTCAGGATGACTTGCATTCACACCGACTGCTGGTTTTGGTGCCTCCCCAGTGGCTGATACCGGTCGGTCACGCCCACGCGGAGGGGTCATTCACAAGTTCTGTCACGTGCACTGTTCCCATTGGGCCACCAGGGGGCGATGCTGCATCTCACAGTTTGTATTTGCTAGACAACTATTGTACCTTGTACACATACTTATACTCCTGTCTGTGTGTATTTACCTGCATTATCTCTTTGTGTGTTTGCTTCCTTAACCCTCCCACTGTCTTTATGTGTGACCCCACGAGGAAACTTGACCATGGAGCAGGATTGATGGTTTATCCCTTGAGGTCCACGTAGCAGGGGCGAGGTGATGCTCACTCCTCACTCCTGCCACATGGACCCAAGGGATTAACCATCAATCCTTTTTATAAAACTTAACATTTTATCAATACATTCAATCTTGACAATAACATCCTTAGATTTGATTTGGATAGCGTGTTTGTATTTAATCTTAATAAAATGTTCCATATCTTTCCAAAATCCAGATGAGAGAGGACAATTATAAAATAAGTGTATAATAGTCTCTGAACCAGTATGACAAAAGGTACTTTTTTCATCCAGATCTTTGAACAATGATAATCTTTTATTACATGGATAAATATTGTGTAAAATTTTGAAATTAAGTTCCCTTATCTTGTTTGAAATACAGTATTGAAAGTGAACCATCCATGCTTTTTTCCAATTACAAACTGTGTGTTCCAGAAAAAACTTTCCTTTGGGTGCCACCGTATTAGAACAACATAAAACCTTCCTTATATGTTGATTTGAACATTTCTTGTCTAATAAATCAATACCCCCAACTTTTAGAGAAAGTATCTGCAAACTAAATCTCTGATAAACAGAGTGTGCTCTCATTAACTCAACTTTGCCTGAAGAAATGGCTCTCATGACCGAGGCAAATTCTTTGTATTTCACTGGAAAATCCTTAGTTTTCAAAAAGTTTTCATAGCTATAAAGGCTTCCGTTATCATCAAATAAATCTGCAGCAAAAATAATGCCTTTCTCGACCCACTTAATTTTGTATAAGCTTTTGTTGTTTATAGTAATGTAGCGTTGTTAATCTACATAACTAGAATTTAACACTGTTTGCTATTCAGCTTTGCTAAATCCTGAGAAGGATCAAACGAATTGGAAAATGAAACTTATATCATATATATATATATATCCACGGATATTTATACAATCGATAGAAGTTCATACACCAACTGGCTTGGTCTATATTTAATCAAAAAATTAATATTTAATTTAAGAGATTTAAAATTAATAGCAAAAGTTTATTTATTAAATCAGAAGATTTAAAGAGGTTTTTGCTCGTTCAGTCTGCGTTTAATTTCAAGGAAGAGTCAGGTTTAAAAAGTTAAGAATTTATTACTAACAATTTTAAGATGACAATTTAAAAGACAATTCATAAATGACAATTTATAAAAGCTTTGGTATTAAAAACTTGGTATTAAAGCAACCTGTGTCTGGATGAGAACTAAAAATGAAATGTGTGTGTGTTGGATGTGTGTGAATGTAGGTCTCAGAGGGTTTTTATCTCAGAGAGAGAAAAACGCGTTCTGGGTGAAAGAGTGGTTTTCAGCTAAGCTAAATTATTTCTTAATAAGAACAGGCATTCCAGATGCAATCTGTCGGAAGTGTCTACCTCACCCAGTTAGGAGACCCCCTTTTGGATCCGAGATGTCAGGTGGGATGATGAACCCCCAAGCACGAGGTGGGTAGAACAACCATAGTGCGACCAAATCGGTCCTGAGATGTCTCCGGGTCACAACGACTGATAAAACTGGTTGCGTCTCAAAAATCAATAACTCTGAAGGAGTTTTGCGTCAGCTTGTTGCAGATGGCGTTTCTTGTTGAAGCAATTCTATCAGCGTGACAGAAGAGCTTTGGTAGAGGTTTCGAGCGGCCGACCCGATACACTGGAACTCTCGTCACCATGGAGAGATTTTAGTGAGCTCAAGAACTGAACTTGAACTGAGGAGTTTTGGTTTTAACATACCTCGGAACACGCCCTCTCAGAGATAGAAAGCTTTGGTGTTATGGAACAAAGACATGTGAGAGCAGTTACCTTTAACCTGATTTCTGTGTCCTGCATGGTGTGTATAAGTGCACATGACCTTCTTTACACTGTTAAAAATAACTGATTATCATAAATAATAATAATTATTAACCAAATAATAATAATTTATTTCAGTAATTAAATACATTTATAATGAACCTTGTTGATTATTTATGAACCTTGTAATAGTGAAAAGAGTTTATTAAAAATGATTCTTTTAAATCTTGAAGTGCCCTTCGTCTTGCGGATGGAACTGCAGGTCAGATAAAGACAGTCAGATTAAAGATGGTTTATAGCAGACTTTGCGTCTCCTGTGATGGATAATCTGTAGATAGAAGTACAGCCAGGACAGCTTGACCCAGCTGAGGAAGTGTGACCTTTGGGTCACAAATGAGGCCATTCATGTCGCTACAGACCCCCATGGTCAATGGCACGGTGGTCGCAGAAACCACCTGACGTTGAACATTCAGAAGACATGAAGGACTCCTTTGAGGAAAGACTCATTCAATGTTCCAGATGAAGGCAGAAGGAGTGAGGGAGCATTCCCCACGCCAGTGAATAGTCAGGATAATATCCTGAGGAAGTTGGTTAAGTCAACAATCTGTAGACCATCATATCCTTGTATATCCTTGTGAAGGTAGCTATTTCAATAGCAGTTGATCATTGATCATTAATAATTTGTAATTGCAAAGGATAAAGGAGCTCTGTGTTCCCACACAGCGCAGAGCAGGACGTAGAAGGACGACCAGCAGGCAGGATCAGGTCCCAGGTGACTTTCAGGAGACCCATCAGTGCAGCAGGATCAGGACGTCCAGACCCACGAACCAGAGCTCCAGGCAGCAGGCAGCATCAGCATCAGGCAGCGAAGTATAGAGGTCCCCCAGGTAGCGAAGACCAATGGCGAAGCTCAGGAGAGGAGTAGAGCAGACACAAGCACGTGAGGGTAGACACACAAAGATTGCATCTGATGCAAATCAAAGAAACAAAAATAAACCTGGCACTATGAGTAACTGCATGTACTATGTGTAGGAATTATGTGAATTAGCATTAAGCGAAGAAATGGGTGCAATACACTACGTGTAATGCAAAAAGTGGTGCAAAAAGAATAAAATTAATAAAACCCTGTACTGCGTATGGGAGAAATCAAAAATGGATATAGCCCATAATGGTAAATTAACAAAGTTAATCATAAAGTTAACACTTAATTACTGTAGTAAATGTCTATAAAAAGATAGATATGTGAGTGTCAAAAAGCACTAAAAATGTAAATCAGTGAAGTTAGTAATCCCTACATGTGAATGTACCCATAAGGAATTAGGATTAGTGAATAACTGAAGCATAAGAATGAACTGAAATCAGTAAACAAAAGATTTAACTTCAAAAGTTATCAAAATCACCAGAATTTGAAAAATAAAGAAAAACTGAATTTGGATCAACATGACAGGTAGTGGAGTTACTCACTTTGAACTGTTATGAACTTAAATCATATGGATATGAAAATCCACAGCACGACCACAGCCAGAATCAACTAAGTCTGCATGATATGTTTAGACATGAAATTCATTCACGCACACACATACACTCAGCAGAACTTACGTGACCTGAATCAGAGAACCCAGCGAGAGCGGACAGAAGTTCACCCCCCTTTTGGCACGATTCGAGTTGGGTAGTCAGCCATATTGGTTGTAATAACATCCAAATTAGTGGAACCTTTGTGAGGTTTGATTTTGTTCTTGCTGTTGAGGGTCTGACCTCATGAGGAAATTACTATGCAGTGATTTTCTCCAAAATGACTGTGCTTAAATTGCTCTGAAAAGCAAATAACCACATCAGCGCCAAGAAACTTCATTTCCCATGATGCTTTGCACACGGAAGCATTGGGATGATGTCACCGCCTAATACCAGAAACACGTTCTGCGCATGTGCGGGAGGCCGTGGAGCTTTTCCCGCGAACTAAGACCATAAATCTTCAGCAGAGACAAAGAAACCTCGTTCTTTTGCCCAGGATACCTGGCGGTAAGGACACGCTTGTCGAACGCTCCGACAACTTGAGCACGCGGAAGCTCTAAGTGCCCAAGATTGAGCCACGCAACCGCTGGAAACCACTCCAACTCCATCGGGACCTGACTGGGAACGAGCGGAGCTCCATCCAGCTCTCAGAGATGCTGTAAGTTGTCAAACTCAGCACAAAAGAAACTTCGTTCTCTTTGTGTCCAGCCCGTGGAGAAACACTCGTGGAGCCAAACAACGGAGAAAGCATCAAACCGACGGATGACGCTGAAAACTGCGGAGTAACACGGAGAACCGTCAAATCAAAACAGTGAGGGACGCTTCACTGTTCTGGTGATCAGAAAACTAATTTCTCTCTCTCCTTTTCTTCTCCCATTTCCTCTATAGTCCAGAATAAGCAATAAAACCGCGCTATTGCTTAAAATGTAGCTTCGTGTCTTCCTCTTTCGTTCCCAAACACGTCCGTCAGGTCATTTTGAAAGAATAAACTGCTTATTTATCATTGTTTGAATATCTTTAAATGTTTCGGCCATGGCCAGGCTGATAAACTAAAAGATATTAACCGTGATTAATCTTTTGTGTTGTTTCATGATCCTTTGAAATGTTTTGAGTGAATTTGAGGTTAAGTTACTTATGATTCTAAGTGCCTTGGAAGTTAAAGTGCAAGTTGCCACTCACACTTTAGCCAGACAAAGGGGTCAGCCATCTTGCATACAGACTCCATTTTAGAAACACACACACATACATACACACAAAACACCTTGAACATTATTTTGAATATACATCCTTTTATTATATCACATGGTTATTATTCATCTATGCCACTGTTTATTCATTTGACAAATTGTTAATTAAACGTTATAAAATTCAGATTTTCGTCTCCAGTAGCTTTGTTGTGTCGAAGAGAAGTCTCTGCTCCAAGGATTCTACGAACTTCAAGAAAGACTGATAAGAGTTTTGGATTCAATTTTTCCCCGGTTAAAGGGGAATGGTGCCCCGTATATCTAAGAATATCTTAATTAATTAATAAATCAGTAAATATTCCCATATTTACAGAATTTATTGAAGAATCCAAAAGTAAGTTAAAGCTTACAAATTGTTCGCTCCTAATAACCCCAACATTAATTGGTGCAGCCCGTGTGAGGCTTGGATACACAGAGATTTCTATCCGGCACAAACAAACAAATAAATCCAAAGAGCTGAATTAAAAATAATCAGTTGTTCAGCCTTGAACCAGCAACAGAGTGGTGCTGATTTCGCTGAGCAGGAAGCTGCATCGAACTCTCACCAGTAACTCAGTGCTTCTTTAAAGGTGCAACGTGTAAATTAATTCTGGTTGACCTTTTAGGTTAAAAATTCAGTTTTTCCTTAAAGGTGCAACGTGTAATTAATTCTAGCTAACCTTTTAGGTTAAAATTCAGTTTTTCCTTAAAGGTGCAACGTGTAATTAATTCTGGCTAACCTTTTAGGTTAAAATTCAGTTCTTCATTAAAGGTGCAGTGTGTAAGTAATTCTGACTAACCCTTTTAGGCTAAAATTAACTGCTAATTTAGCGACTTTAACTCACAGTGGCTATTGTAACTAACTGAAACCTTCACTCAAAGACTGATAACACCCTGTTTGCTACTATTCTGAAGGAATAACTAGCATATTTAACACTGCAAGTGTTGTAAGACGTTGCTACGGCAGCGCACCAGCTTTTGCTAAAATACTGAAAGGAATAGTATTTTAGGCGTTAGTCACGGCATTCCGTGCAATCTTAAAACGCTAAAACCTGTGCGCACAAAGGTTAATTTAGTGTTTTTCTCCTACAAAGCTAGTAGTTTGCTGCCAAAAGGTGCAGTTTTGAGCTATCTGCAGAAGCTCTACTAGGCTATTTTTGGTTCGGTTGTTAAAATGGAGGGACAGAGTAGTGAACTGACCAACTCCCAGCAACCAGGTGGCGCTGCGGCCCACGACTATGAACCTGGCCTACTTTCTGGACAAATATTGTCCAAACTGGTCGCGGTTGCTCGAGAACCCGACTACCCTTCTAGGGATCTCACTGATGAACAGCGTAGTGACGAGCTAGAAGCTGTAATTGATCAAATAGAAAACCCGGATGGTACAAAACCAATCCAGGTTCACTTAGCTAAGTTAGCCTTGATCCTCTATCAGAGAGAACTCCAACATGATCGAGAGATCATGAAGCTCCAGAGCATGCTAGCTGAAAGGCAGCAAAATGGAAGGCAGAAGGATGACGAGGAGGAAGACAGCACCGATTCTGGGGAAGATGGGGAGAAGACCCCGCCCCCTTCTGCTGATGACAACAGACAGTGGGAAGGGGGGGAACACCGTGACGCTGAGGCTGAGCCAGAGTCCTCTCCCACACCGGTACGAAAGCAAGCCGGCAAAGCCAACCAGGGTCCGCCCAGGACGACCGGCAAACCGCAATTGGTTTCCTCCACCCGAGGAAGCGAGGGACAGTCGTCCCGCCGTAAAGGTAGGCCACCTCCTGATACATTTCCATACGATAATCAACAGTATGTAGTGTGGGACTCTCTGGACGGACGCACGCCGCAGGGGAGAGATGAAGCTTATCCGTCCCAACCTTCGGCCCCGTTCCCTACACACACTCTAGGGCATTCAGGACCACCTAGGGGCCGAAGGCAGTTCGCCCTCGAACCCCAGGTTGGACCACCACCCTCATCTTCACGGCCTTCTCAATCAGTGAGAAGTCGACCAGCTGAGTGGCACCTCTATTTAGACCGCTCCCCCAGTCCACGAAGGGTGCAAGGTGCCGATTGGGGTTATGCACCCCAACCTGCACCTCAACCATCCACCCATCCTAGCTACTCCGGTATTCGGCATGCCGATAACCAGCTGCAGGACAAAGCATCCTACGCCAGTCCGTACCCGGACAGAGCGTATTACGCAGAAGCCCCAGTTGAAAGACGCAGGCTGCACTACGCAGACGTGCTCCGGGAGGAGGACCTCCCAAGACACCCACGTGACGTGCCAGCAGCCCGCCACAGCATGCCGACCCCCGATTTGGGCCCCAGGAGTCAACATTGGGAGCCCAGAGCACACCAGCGATATCCAGCTCCCTCTGAGACAGACCGTGGGTCAGAGTCAGAGGATGACGCGCCGTACCGTGAGTCAGGGCTCCGTGTACGTCAAATTGAATCGCTAGCTAAAGACATAGAACGCTTTGATCCTAACACCAATGAATCCAATGTCGACGATTATCTCAGGGAGATAGAACGTTGTCTGCTTGATCTTCCAGCACCCTCTTCAAGGGAAAAGCTCAAGCTAATTTGGAAAACCACATCTAGAACGGTGCACGGTTTCATGGAAACTCTACCACCTGTCATTCGAGATCGGTACTCCTCGCTCTGCCGAGCGTTGAGAGATGAATACGCCACGTATGCAGACTCCGCGTCAGCTACAATGGGGGCCTTCTCCATCAAACACGGGAGGAACGAACCCCCCAGAGAGTATTATCGCCGACTAAAAAGTGCTTATTTCCAAGGTCGAAACGGTCCTGGGCTCGAGGAAGACCCTGCCTTCAGATCCCTGTTCATTCACAACCTGCACGAGTGTGTTCGCTCCGAAGTCTCAATGTATTGTCGGATGAAGAAACTGACGACTCAGGAGATTAGGAGATACGCTCAACAGGCTTGGGAAGCTGGCGGAAAGCCCCAAAAGCCTGACGCACATCACCGCGTCATGCACCTAGCTCCCGACACCGAGCCGCGTTTGGAGCTTGAAGGCACAGAAGCTCCACCCACTAAGCCAAAATCTGCTAAACCTAGACCTGCTAAACCGCGAGAGCAGTCCCAATCTCCTCAACAGGGGAAGGGGGGTGCTGATTGGCCGCCTAGGTCTGGACAATCAGACAGGAAGTGGCCCAACCAAAACCAATGGCAGGCAGGTCGGAACAATGGAAGGTTTAAGGAGCGCCGCCCACAGGTAGGTCCCGAACGCGAGTCCGCAGGTGAGTACTTGACCAAAGCCGACCTCCAGGAAATGTTTCAGCAGTTCCTAGCTAAACAGAAGAAACAGCTGAGATCTGCAGATGAGACCCCTGCACCAAAGTCTTCTTCTAAGAAGCCAGACCCAGAGCCAACGTCAGCATGACTAGGCGTGGCTCAACCCCCCAGCGTGGCCAGGACCTACCTGATCAGCTGGGGAAACACTACTGGTAGATCACAGGAGTCTCCTGAAATCTACCCCCCAGAGAAACCTGATACTAAGTTTCTGAAGTTCCTTGGTGACTTAACAAACCATGATCATGCTCGCCGTTTGTACTGTAGCACCAACGTAGGTGGATGCATACAGGTTGATGCTCTGCTGGATACCGGCTCAGAAATCACCCTGATGTGCTCCACACTGTTCCATCGCGTGTCCGACACCATGCGGTCGCTCGGGAAACCAGTCCAGGTAGAACCCTGTGACCTGAAAATCACCAGCTACACCCAGACCCGGGAGTGTATCACTCACCGGGCGTGGCTGGACATCACCTTCCAAGACATGACTCTGGTTCACCCGTTTTATGTCTGCCAGCTAGACACTGAACCACTTCTCATTGGTCAGGACCTGCTTGAACGTCTAGCTCCCCTCATCGACTGCCAGAAGGGTCAACTGTGGGCCCAGGTGGACACACCTAAGCCCTGGAACCCAGATAGCAGCCGACCATCCTCCATTCTTGAAGTCAGCCTAAGTGAGCCGCAAAACCCTTGTTCCAAGGTCATGCCCCTCCCTACGGCTCCCACAGACGATGTCCGCCTGCAAAGGCATGAAACCGCTCCTGGAACTCCTCTCCGCACACATTCATCTTTTCTCTGCTCGCTGAAGAACGTCAGCCTGCAGCCATATGCACCACACATAGTTGGTGGTCTTACCATCAACTGCACCCACATCTCAGATGCTCGCCTTGCTCTTTGGTCGGAAAAGTCAGCCATCAGCCAGCAGACGTTTGAACACCTGCGTCAGAAGGACCCCCTTCTGGTCAATGTGACACGTAGTCATCGGCTCTTGTCACCTACTTGGCCGCAGAGGCTCCTGAAAGCGCCAGAGGTCTGCTCTCTGACTATCCAACTTGGAGCAAGACAGCTCACACATACATTCAGCATCATACCACAGCTTGATCCACCTGCACTCATCGGAGCAGATCTGCTGGTTCGACTCGGTGCCCAGCTGGACACTTGCAATCAAGTCCTTTGGGCCCGAGCCACACCATCCTCTGAGCCTCGCTCAGAAGGCCCCGAACACTTGCTGTCCGGACAGACCATTTCACAGGCCTGCCGTGCAGTGGTTGAGGCCAGCACGGTTCTGCCCCCACTGGTCAAAGGAGTGCCTGTTCGTCTGACTCTGATGAAGCATCAGAAGCTGCCAGGCACACAGGCCTTCTTCCAGCCATCACCACACTTCTTGGAGCTCAACTTAGCCGCCTGTGGCACGCCACTCTTGGAGCTGAACAATCGTTCTGCCTACTTGTTGGTCGAAAATCCGACCCGGAGTCCTATCCACATGCCGGCAGGAAAGCCCTTGGGCATGCTGATAGATAGCTCATTCCATGACTTCGAACTTTCAGTCCCCGTGATCGGACAACTTCCGTTGTTCTTGAACGACAGACAGGTTGGTGTAGACACATTCAGTACTTTCCCTTCACAAATGATTACCATCAAGCGGCATGAAGCCCTTCCTGAGGAACCCATTTGCAGTGCAACCTTAGATACTGACGGCGGTCAGTGCCTAACGGTTTTTGCAATAAATACTCAACCCTCTGAGTCACCGGTTGAAAGCCCGGAAGACCAGAGACCCTCCTCCTCTGAACCTTATGACGGCTTCGAGGCCGAAGTCAGCCAGCAGCTTGACAAAGCGGATGCGCTGGAGTCAGAGGAGCAGAGAGCAGAGCTTAGAAGCCTGTTCTATGAGTTTCAGTCCGTCTTATCCAGGGACTCCCTGGACTGTGGACTCACAAACCTGCACACGGTTCGCATTCCGACGAACCCGAATGCCCCTCCTACTTTTGTACGTCAGTACAAGATTCCCCTCGCTGCTTATGAGTCGATCCAGGAGATCCTCGATCAGCTGAAGGAGAAAAACATCATCAGAGAGTGTAACTCCACTTACAACTCTCCCATCTGGCCGGTTCTGAAACCGACTGGGAAATGGCGTCTCACCATAGACTATCGCGCACTGAACAAACAAGTACCTCTCTCCAGGTGGCCTATGATCCATTTAGATCAGGAGCTAGCCAGAGTCAGAGATGCTCGTTTCTTCTCTACGGTTGACATAGCCAACGGCTTCTGGACCATGAAGGTTGAGCCGGCGGACCAGTATAAACTGGCTTTCTCCTTTGGAAATCGCCAATATACTTGGAACCGCTGCCCCTTTGGCTACTCTAACTCACCTGCCGAGTTCAACATCTTCCTCCACAAAGCCATGTCAGATGCTGCTTCCAGAGGGAACCTCATATATGTCGATGACATCTTGATGAGGAGTCAAACCTTCGAGGAGCACCTGGCCGAACTCCGTCACGTGCTGCAACAGCTCGCTGACGCCGGAGCTAAATTGGCGATTCTCAAAGGACAGTGGTGTAGAACCAAAGTGGAGTATGTTGGACTGCTGGTTGGCCCTAATGGAGTCGAGCCCCAAGCGGGACGCATTAGAGCCATTCAGGACATCAAAGCCCCAGCTAATCTGACTGAACTCAGGAGCTTCCTCGGAGTCTGCAACTACTCCAGGCAGTTCATTGAGGAGTACGCTGAAATAGCAAGGCCCCTCACTGAGCTGCTTCGGAACGACACACCTTTCGTGTGGGACAGACCCCAAGAAGACTCCTTCCAGTTTCTAAAACAGAAGTTGGCGTCCGCACCCTGTCTGGCTTACCCAGACAAGGATAAGGAGTTCTTCATAGAGACGACTTTCTCCCCTCACTGCCTGAGCGCTGCTTTGAAGCAGAAACACGATCAGGACATGAGAGTTGTGGCATACGCCAGCAAGCCTCTGAGCAAGGTGGAACTCCAGTTCTCAGACTGCGAGAGAGCTCTCCTCTCTACAGTCTGGGCCGTCGAACACTTTCGTAGTTACATCGGTGGACAGAAAGTGATCATTGAAACGTGTCATCAGCCTGTCACCTTCCTAAACAGCCAGCGTCTGCGCGGAGGAAGAGTGTCAAACAGCCGCATTGCGACGTGGATGATGGTGCTCCAAGGATACAACATTGAGGTCAAGTATGGTCAGAACACCAAGCTAGCGCTAGGACAAGGGCTAGCAGGCTGCCAGCACTGTGACTCTGACTCCGTCATGGGCCCCCTGGACACACCTGCCGCAGTCTACCCAACCGCATACAATCATCGCTACTTTGATGAGAATGTTTGCCAAGGGCTTCCGAAAGTTTACACTGATGGATGCGCCTACCTTCACGAAGGCCAGCTCCGTGCTGGGGTTGGAGTCGTTTGGGTGGACTGTGACACCAAGCAACCAAACCACTACCGGTTGGGCCAAAAGTCTAGTCAGTATGCCGAAATTGCTGCAGTGTTGATAACCCTCCAACAGGCAGCAGCCTTGGACATCACTCAAATCGTCCTTTGCTCAGATTCAAACTACGCTAGACACAGCTTCATTTCTCACTTCCTCATGTGGAAGGAGAAACACATGAAGAACGCCAGGAACAGAGACGTGAAACACTCGGAGTTATTCCTAGCGTGTGATCTGCTCACCACTGAGAAAGGCATAATGGTCTACTGGAAAAAGGTCAAAGGTCACTCCAGGACCCTAGGTCCGGAGAAAGATGGTAATGACAAAGCAGACCGCCTTGCTAAACTCGGTGCTGACCAGGGAACCTGCTGGGAATTCAAAGACGAGTGGCTTCCACCCAAGGCCATTCACGAGGTCTGCACGATTTACTCGTCGACATGCTAAACAGGCAGACGAACCTCGGACCGTTGGGGTACCCGTGTTTCTAGGCAGACAACCACAGGACGCGGACCTAGTCACCATGCAGGAACAAGATCCTGACCTGAAGCTCATCCGTGATCTTCTCCAAAAGGGCCCGATGCCTGAACAACCGTCACCACCTACTGGCGCAAGCCGAGATTTGGTAACCCTGCATCGTCAACTCGCGCACCTGAAACTACAAAACGATTTGTTAGTTTACATGCGTGACGATCACAGCCCGCCGCGCTGGGTTGTTCCACTCGACCACAGAGGAGTGATGCTTGCCTACGCCCACGACACTCCGGTTGGAGGTCACCGCGGCGCAAACGCTACCCTTGCGTCACTGACAGAAGTAGCATATTGGCCATCGATGTCCAAGGACGTACACAGCTATGTCCAAGGCTGCCTCATCTGTGCCCAGTTTCAACCCTCCCAGCCACTTGCTAGAGCACCACTGCAACGCAGGGGAATAACCTTCCCTTGGCCCCACCTGCAGATCGACTGGGTTGGACCGGTTCCCAAATCGGCAAGAGGAAACAAATATATGCTAACTGTAACTTGCAGTTTCACAAAGTGGGTTGAGTGCCTTCCAGCGCCAAACGATACAGCCGTCACAACCGCTGTACTGCTGATTAACCACGTTTTCAGTCGATGGGGACTTCCACTCTGCATTGACTCTGACCGAGGAACTAATTTCACATCCAGTGTAATGACGTCCCTGTTTGAACTTCTGGGAGTGGAAGTGAGATTCCACCTCCCCTATCACCCACAGTCATCCGGACAGGTCGAACGGATGAACCGCACGGTCGTCTCTATGCTCAAAAAGTACGTCTGCTCCACTGGGAAGGACTGGGACGTCAAGCTCCCTCTGGTCCTGATGGCCATACGGTCCACTCCCCAGCGATCCACGGGGGTTACGCCCTTTGAGATGATGACCGGCAGACTGATGACTCTACCACTGCACCTCCTGTATCACCCAGAGGAGGTCAGTGTTGCCACTGCCTATACCGCTCATCAGTATGTGGCAGACTTGAAAACACACCTCAGAGCTACGTTCGCGCACGCTCAGAAGAAACTGGAGACCAACGTAGAAGGCGCTAAAGCCTACTACGACCAAAAGACAACCAGCCGCGAATACGAGGTGGGTGACAAAGTATTCTACTTTCGGTTCGCCCAACCGGCACGCAAAGCTAAGAAGTTCCTGTCCTGCTGGTCAGGACCATTTGAGATCATGGCAAAACTCTCTCCAGTTGCATACAGGTTACGCATCACCAAAGCAAGACAGGAGCCTGTCTACAAATGGGTGCATGCGAACCAAATCAAACCCTACGTCAAACCGTCCCCGCGGGTACAGAGACCAGACTCCCCGCAGGAGGTAGACGTAGTCTCTACATAGTTCTATGCATGGAAGTGGAAAGGGGGGGAAAGTGCACGTTTAACCCACTAACATGTACTAACCGACAAAGAACCAGGCCCCCCCGCCGTCCCTTTCACTAACCAAGAGAAACTCCTCTTAGACCTCTAACAGGATGTACTCACTAAAACCTTACAGGGTACTCTGGTACCTACACTAGGCTCTGATTAATGAATCTCTACGTGCAATCAAGACTTTGTCTGAAACCATACCTCAGGATATTGTGTACACACGAGTGGTGGGAGATTTGATGCAGGACCTGCTCAGGGAAGTAAGTTCCACGCTGGACAGCTTGGTTGAAAGTCGTATTTCCCCGTACTTGGTACCACTGGACCTGCTCAAAGATAGCTTGACAGCTGCTACCCCTCTACTGTGCACCTTTCACAAATCCACCTAGCGTACAGCCTAGGTAGTGCAATGCCCATTCACGTTGGAAAAAAAATTAGAACTCGGTTTCCTGTTAAACGTTCCCATAATTGTGACACCTCACATCTATAGGTTTAAGTCGATGCTGAACTTTGGTATTTGAAAGGACGGTAGGCATTTCCACTTTGAACTAGAAACCTGGCACTCCATCACCTCAACCTCGAACAGCATGACTCAGAGATTGAGATCATGGACGCTTTCCAGGGTTATAACTTTGCCTTCGATTTAGAAATTGACCAACAATAACTGATTGAAGGAACCAAATTTGTTAAGTTCACACAAACCCCGCGTGAACTTACGTTGACGCCCAAGACGCTACATTGACACAGATTATACCACCTTAATCTGCACATTGGTCGCCCTGGGGATGGAATGGCTCATCACGGCCGTGATAGCTTATTCCGCCTACAGGCGTGTTAATAAACTCCAAGATAAGATGCACTTGCTCACCTACGGTGTGCCTCGTGACCGCGTTCGGGTAGACTCCAAGCGTGAATGTACCACACCTGTCTAAAGGGGGTGAGCAACATTTTCTTTGTTATTCTGTAACCCTAAGAGTAGTTCTCACTTTAGTCTACCTCACATTTTTTATCTGAGTGTTGCATTATGTCACATTCTTTATAAGCTACACACTGAATGTATGACCTAAGAATGTATTTTATGAGACCTCAAGGTTGCTATGAATTTTCTTGGATGTTATATGTTTTTTTTTTTGGGTTTTCTGTATTTTTTGTTTCTTACTTGGTCACATATTAACTAGTGGTTATGTGCCGGCCCAGCTCAGTCTGTCAATGACTCTGTCTGACGCACCAGCACATTGTAGTACCTCTTAGTTTTATGGTCCTTGTTTTAGCCCAAAGACTGTCCTGATCCACCCTTTGGACCAAAAATGGGGGAATCTTGGGACCACATAGGTCAATGCGCGTTTGCGAACTATGGACCTCGTACATCACCGCGTGCTCCATAAACTGAACTGTATGGCCGGCGGTGAGATGCCTTTGTGTCCCCTCGTGGAGTTAACCGCCCACCGACCTTCCTCCTTCTACACTACTACCTCTCGCATGGACGACATCATCATTGCGTACCACCTGCGTGAGTGGCTTCTTCTCGTTATGCGCGTTGGGGACTATCCCATTTCCTATCCTCTTTTGTTTTGTGCCTGACCAGGATCCAAGACAAAGACAAAGACCAAAGGCGCCAGGATCCAAGACAAAGACCAAAGACAAAGGCGTCCAAGGAGACCAACGTCCTAAGGGACAAACCCACCTGTGCTTCCGACAATCAAGTCGACCTACGTTCATGAGGAACAAACCCATTTGTGCTTCCGACGATCGAGCTTTGGGCGCGATCCCCGAAACCAAAAGGGGGAATGTTGAGGGTCTGACCTCATGAGGAAATTACTATGCAGTGATTTTCTCCAAAATGACTGTGCTTAAATTGCTCTGAAAAGCAAATAACCACATCAGCGCCAAGAAACTTCATTTCCCATGATGCTTTGCACACGGAAGCATTGGGATGATGTCACCGCCTAATACCAGAAACACGTTCTGCGCATGTGCGGGAGGCCGTGGAGCTTTTCCCGCGAACTAAGACCATAAATCTTCAGCAGAGACAAAGAAACCTCGTTCTTTTGCCCAGGATACCTGGCGGTAAGGACACGCTTGTCGAACGCTCCGACAACTTGAGCACGCGGAAGCTCTAAGTGCCCAAGATTGAGCCACGCAACCGCTGGAAACCACTCCAACTCCATCGGGACCTGACTGGGAACGAGCGGAGCTCCATCCAGCTCTCAGAGACGCTGTAAGTTGTCAAACTCAGCACAAAAGAAACTTCGTTCTCTTTGTGTCCAGCCCGTGGAGAAACACTCGTGGAGCCAAACAACGGAGAAAGCATCAAACCGACGGATGACGCTGAAAACTGCGGAGAAACACGGAGAACCGTCAAATCAAAACAGTGAGGGACGCTTCACTGTTCTGGTGATCAGAAAACTAATTTCTCTCTCTCCTTTTCTTCTCCCGTTTCCTCTATAGTCCAGAATAAGCAATAAAACTGCGCTATTGCTTAAAAAGTAGCTTCGTGTCTTCCTCTTTCGTTCCCAAACACGTCCGTCAGGTCATTTTGAAAGAATAAACTGCTTATTTATCATTGTTTGAATATCTTTAAATGTTTCGGCCATGGCCAGGCTGATAAACTAAAAGATATTAACCGTGATTAATCTTTTGTGTTGTTTCATGATCCTTTGAAATGTTTTGAGTGAATTTGAGGTTAAGTTACTTATGATTCTAAGTGCCTTGGAAGTTAAAGTGCAAGTTGCCACTCACACTTTAGCCAGACAAAGGGGTCAGCCATCTTGCATACAGACTCCATTTTAGAAACACACACACACATACATACACACAAAACACCTTGAACATTATTTTGAATATACATCCTTTTATTATATCACATGGTTATTATTCATCTATGCCACTGTTTATTCATTTGACAAATAGTTAATTAAACGTTATAAAATTCAGATTTTCGTCTCCAGTAGCTTTGTTGTGTCGAAGAGAAGTCTCTGCTCCAAGGATTCTACGAACTTCAAGAAAGACTGATAAGAGTTTTGGATTCAATTTTTCCCCGGTTAAAGGGGAATGGTGCCCCGTATATCTAAGAATATCTTAATTAATTAATAAATCAGTAAATATTCCCATATTTACAGAATTTATTGAAGAATCCAAAAGTAAGTTAAAGCTTACAAATTGTTTGCTCCTAATAACCCCAACATTGCGAACCCATAAATAGATGGGAACTTTGTTACCTTTGGTGATCTTGATCAGATACACGACCGGAGAGAGTGGTTTAGTTGTCAGGTACGGACCTGACCTTTCCTGAGAAAGGTTATTGACCAGTCTATCAGAGGTGACTTTTGTGTGACCAGAATAGGGAGCAAAATTGAGGTCGGAATGTGAGGCCCTCAGATCATGAGTCATACTGCCCCCTGCTGGTTTCTTCAGACTTGTCTGTGGAAAAGAAAACACAGCATGCAGATTGTCGTTAAGGCTCTGCAAAGCCCGCTCACTAGTGAAAGCCACAGCGCCACCAGACTGAACTGGCTGGGACAGCAGGTGATGGTTGGACATCAAGAGATCTGGGAGTCCTCGGAGTGAGATACCTGAAGAGGAGCCAGGCTCATATGGTCGTATTAGAGGAGGCTGCGGAGGAAGCACAGCCACGTTTAGGAACAGACACAGACATGTGACTAGCAAGAGAAACATTGTCTGTCCTGAAGACTGAAACCAAGAATGATTTAGGCTATAGACAGGTGCAGGTGCGGCCTTACGAGGGTCCGGGCAAGATGTGCTCTCTGGAGGGCCCCCGGTTGACAAACAGGTGCAATCAGAGAGATCAGGGTCAGCCAGCAGAGGTACAGGGCGACATCCGAGCCCCCTTTTGGTAGGTAAGTCACCCACCTGAGGTTTAGAGGTCATCAGTGCCAGCTGTAGTGGAGTAAGGTCAGTGATGGCTTCGGCCCCTCTCTTGGTAGGGGGTGTTCCATCGCAAAGTACTGGGCTTCAGCTGGAGTCTCAGTGCCACCATCAACTCTCCCTGCGGCAGGTGGTGTCCCCACTGCAGGGTGTGGAGTCTCAGGCGGAGCGTCGTTGCAAGCGTCAGCCTCCCCTGGGTCAGGTGGCTTTCGCAACTCAGGCAGGAGTGGTTCTGTTGCAGGGACAACACAGGCTCTGTGGACATCAATGACCTTAGAGGTACTGGATTCCCTGGTCAGTCCGGCGCCGTTGTGGTCAACAACACCTGAACGAGGAGTGACACGAACACAAAAGAGAGCACGCAGCTCAGGAACGGAGTCAAACCCCAGAGAAAGACGTAGATGAGCTTTTGGATCAGAAAGGTACAAGATCATCCTGCTGATAGCAGGGTCCTGGAACTGAAGACTGACTAGGTCATTTATAGAAAAGCCAAGCTGAACAGACACAAACCCATCAGATGGTTGAAAGATGGACGCATCTCCAGGGGACCACAAAGGTTTGAAGGACCATGAGGTGCCCACATCTTTACCTTGAGTGGCAAGAGGGTCTGTAAAGTTGTTGAGATGACCGTTAAGGAAGTTCTCTGGCAGAAATCGAGCTTCAAAGCTGAGTTTCTGGCCATCAATGTAGCTGGAAAGGTGCTTACCTGCCCACATGGTGGAAAGAGAAAGATTATTGCAATCAGAAAATTTTAACAAAACTTGTTTGTCTCGCTCGACATCATTGGTTAGAGCATCTGCTTGGTCCACGACCTGTTCAATCTGAGAGAAAACATCAGAGGGAGTCTCTGATGGCTTTGAGCTCGGCAGTGAGCATGCGGTTTCCCCATGCTCAGGGTCACCTACTGCAAGGCAGTGTGAGCCGGGGAAAGAAGGTGGAGTGAACGGCAGGGGTTTTCTAACACCTGCCTTCAGTTCCCCTTCTCCAAGATCGATAAAAGCAATGTGTCGTCTCCTAATGCTACGTGAGATCAGTCCTAGTGGAAACATTTAAAGTCATATTACTTAATATATTCTATAGGATTATAATAAAGTAATTAATATTTTGATTTCACAGATAGGTCACATCTTATTATTGACTAACACTTTGTTTGATTAGCTTTATTAAAAATAGAGTTCTTTGATTTATTAAAAGGAGAAAGTCCTTTCTTCATTCTTCTCTTGAGCTGGAAAGAAGCAGTTTAGAAGCAAATGCATGAGACCTTGAGGCCATATCTCATGCAGACTAGTTCTGTGTCAGAGGAGAGGGGGGAAATGACTTTTGGTGGAAAACAGTCATTTCATTCCATTACAGACCAGAACCAGGATCTTGAAATGAACCCTGAAGTTGACTGGCAGCCAGTGAAGCTGGAGGTGAAGCGGGGTGATGTGGGTGTGTTTGGAGGACTTGGTCAGAAGCCGAGCACAGGCGTTCTGAGCCACCTGTAGACGGTTCAGGGAGGTTCTGCTCAGACACGTGAAAAGAGAGTTACAGTAGTCTAAGCGTGAGGAGATGAAGGCGTGGATAACTGTCTCAAGTTCAGAGCGAGACAGAATGGGACTCAGCTTAGCAATGTTCCTGAGATGGAAGAAGGAAGAGCGAACAAGCGAACTGACATGAGAAACCAGGGTGAGAGCTGGGTCAAAGGTCAAGCCAAGATTCCTGACAGAAGGTTTGGTGTGAGAAGAAAGCTGACCAAGAGAGTCTCTGACTTTGGGAACCAGCTTGTCTGGGGCACAGATGAGGATCTCAGTCTTATCTTCATTCAGCTGAAGAAAGCTCCCAGCCATCCAGGTTTTGATAGAGTCTAAGCAGGTGTGTAACAGCTGCAGCTTAGACATCTCATGGGGCTTAAAGGAGATGTACAGTTGAATGTCATCTGCATAAAGATGGTAGGAGATTCCTTTGAAGGAGCTCAGGATGTGCTGAAGAGGAAGCAGATAGAGGAGGAAGAGCAGAGGCCCCAGCACAGAACCTTGTGGGACACCATGGGTAAGAGAGGTGGTGGAGGACCTAAACTTGGAGATGGCCACAGAAAAGGAGCGCTCAAAGAGATAAGAGGAGAACCACTCCAGAGCAGTTCCTGATAGGCCTACCCAGTCTCTCAGCCTCTCCAGTAGCAGGTGATGGTCAACAGTGTCAAAGGCTGCAGTCAGGTCTAGCAGGACCAGAACAGAACAGTCCCCTGCATCACTGTGAGTCAGAAGGTCATTAGAGACCCTACAACAACACATGCCTTGAGGAGTTCTGCTGTGTGGTGGAGTAACTAATGCTGACGTTAGCTTCCACTAGGCCAGGAGATTCTCTGCTGTTTCCTGGACACTAAACCAACAACAGTGTGATGTAGGTGTGTCAGGCTTTTAAAATCTTAGAGTTTCACCGTCTATTTTCTATCAGAAGCTAATGCAGGGGATAGCTGTAGGAGACTATTTTCATGTTAAGTCTGCATGAAGATCTAAGAGTGACCCATTATAAATAGAAATAATCATTACAATTTTTCTTTCAGAGTTCCACACCTTTAAAAAGGATATTTGTGCATATTTCTAAAGTTGCTACACCTTGTAAAATAAAATAATAAAAATATGAAATAATTTGAACCCTTTTTTAAAAAGTACAAATAATTTCTTAAAATCAGATAATTACATTATTTTGAAAACAAACATTTTTTAGAATGGAATCCATCTGGTTGTGGTAGAAAATGAAGACATGTGTAACGTCACATAGGATGGATCTGTTGTGTTTAAGTTTGTCATGCTTGTTGCGATTGTTAACATAAGTGCTGCAAATCAGAAGTGGCTGGGATGAAGCCAGAACCATAATTAAAAGCGCTGATTTCCTTTGACATGTCAGAGTTTCGTTTGAGAACAAAGCCTCTTGCAACATCCAACAAAAACAGCAACAACAAAAAAAGAGAACATGTTGAGTAAGAGCTGGAGCACTTACTTTCACTCTCTGTTCGGCTTATTGTAACAACTTTCTGAGCAAAATCTAAACTGCAAGAAGGTTAAAAATTCAACAAGTCAGTCATAAAGAATGGCCCTCTGTGTGTCACATAACCAAAAATTATTTTTTCCATGAGGAGTTGCTGCAAAACCAAGCAAGTATTTTTGGGCATAATGAGAAAATAAATTGGAAAACAAAAGCCCAAACACAGCAGAAATGGTAGAATAAGGAATGTTTTCTGTTGTTTGTTTTGATAAATGTCCTGTAAAAATGTCATTTTGAAAATAATTGTATGCTTTTGAACAAACTCAATCATTTCTGAAAGCAGATTGTCAAGAAATAAAGACATAAATCTTCTGTTTAACTGAACTTTTGATTCTTCACTTTTATTTATGGAGAAAATAAATCAAACTTTGAAAAAACAGGAATTATTTTTTATACATTTAAGCACAAATGATTTAACTGAGATAATGAGACAAACATTGTGCAAATGTACAGTTCTGACTGATGATTTGGCAAGCTCATGTGTCTCTTTAATATGAAGGAAATAAGAACAAGAGGGGTTTTAACTGGAATGAGGGGCGGCGGTTCCTGTTTGAGAAAATAACTCGGAGCACGAAGCTGGGTCAAAGCTTCATTTTATTTAATTATTTTTGTCAAGTTTAGTAGAAAGCAAACTGTTCCGCACAAAGGATCAACTGACCGCTGTGACATCAGCGCCTGACTTTCCCACTCAACAACAGGAAATCCCCGCAGTCCGGAGCACAAATCCTACAGAAAACCAGTTCTTAACACGGTTCAGGAAGAAGGATCACTCATGTGAACTCTGTCCAGAATACATTCAAGTTTAATTTCTAAAGTTATAACATATGCACTTTGGGGTTTTCGTGCATTGAATTTTCAGCTCATGTGGCATAAATTATGAGCTGATTTACTGTCCTGCTTATGCTTCAGGCAACTTGAGCTCATGAGAACAACAGGGTCTGGTGATGAGACATGACCAAGAGTGCAAACTGGGAAGTCAGCTATAAATCTATGGCTCAGAGTTTACTACATGTTTACATGCTTACCATGCTGGAGACAACTGGGCATCAAATCTTGTCCCTGAGGTCAGCGTCTGTGTTTTGGTGATCATTTTGCACAATTTACAGACTTAAGGATGGACTCCTTCCATTTCCAACAAGCATTTATGGGGAAATGTAAAACAACTAAGAACATTTTCCTAAAGGGTTGCTTTATGAGTTCATGTACACTGATTTTATTTTTCTGATTTTGATCCACTGATGCAGGAAAACCAAAAATACCTCATGAGAATGAGAAATATAAAATAAGCATAAAAAGAATGCTTAAGAAGCTAGGTCTGGAGATTCTATAGCATACCATCTCTGAGGGCTTTGGAAGTATTTTTCAGTCTTTTATTGCCGTGTTTCTTTCACCAAACATTCTCGTAAACGGTCGTATAAAAATAACTCCGACCACCAACAGTTCCCAGACTCAAGTTTATCTTCTTTTTTAGATTTTTTTCTTGAAGAGGTCTAATTTGACTTTTGATGCCAGAAATGCATTTTTTAAAAGTTGTGCAACTGCGCATAGCCTTCACACCGATGCAGTCTTCCACAAGATGAGCTCATTCTGTTTGGCGAAGGGTTTGCTGTTCTCTGGTCTTTAAACTTTAAACATTTTAAGAAACAAACTACTTAAAAAGCCCCAAATAAAAGCTGAAAAACACAATTTTCAGGCTCAGATGTAGCTTTACTTAAAAATCATGAAACATTTTGCTCCAGAAATGACTGCGTGAGCTCAAGAATACATTTATCAAATTCCAAACCCAGCTCACACAAACGCACAAATGCAAACAATTGTAGATCGGTGAAGACATGATTCATACTGAAGGACAGGCGTGGAGCCACTTAATATCACACAGACCTCAGTTACAAAAGACCTGCCTACAGTTCAGGTCAGACACTAAATAAAAGCATCATGAAATGAAAAACACACCAGTGAGGACTCTGATATGTTGACCAGTTTAGATCAAGACCGTTTCATAATGAAAAATAAATGATTTTATAACAAAAAACAGAGGGTCTTCTCTTTAAAGCTGATTAAACTAACTGGAACTGAGGATTTAGTGAAGGATTAGGGAGAAGCCAGGCTGGAGAAGCAGAGTGAGAAGCTAAGAGAAGAGCATGAAGAGTTCTGAAACTCTGCAGAACCACCAGCAGCTTCTACCTTCTTGTAACAAGCTGCTGTCCAGGCAGGCGGTTTGAATTCCTGTTATAGATTGATGCTACTTTTATAATTTACAGTTTTACTGATGTCGTTTTCACAGATTTACCCATTACACGCAGTCCTCCTGAGGATGGTCTGTGAGAACCAAGTTAATAATAAACGGAGTAGGAAGTGACGCCACCATCAGCGTCAGCTCTGAAGATGTTCGCAGCCGCAAACGAAACTGTCAGCGAGGTAAAGAAAAACCTCATCTGTGTTTAAAAAAAGAACCAAAAATAGAATTTGAAGACAAACACAGCAAGAACGCACAAAAGTTGTGAGAACCAGTCTGGTTGCAACATTGAGTAAAACATTAGTTTGCCAGCAGGACTTTGAGTCCAGAACCTACTTGTTCACCAAATGGCTGCAGGCTGACTGAGACTGAAACATAAAGCGTGATTTATTGAGGGGTGAAGACCGGGGCTGTTATCTAACTGCTTTCAGCTGTGAGAAGGAAATGATGTGAATAATCAACACAACATGTCACACACGATTCAGCTTAGACCCACCGAGCGCCTGTCACACATCTCCACGGCTCCTGGGTTCGATCGGCGACCCTTCGGCCAACTTCGAAACGTGGGTTTCAATTTCTTATGTCTGCTGTTTTCAAACCACTCTGTCTCTGAGTGAGGGTGATCAGAACCGGAGCAAAGACACTAAGTAGTTCTAATGAGTTTGTGATGTGTTTGAAGATTTAAATGAAGTCATGACAGTCTTACAAAAGAAATATCTGTGTGTGTTTGTGTGTGTGTGTGTGTGTGTGTGTGTGTGTATGTGCGTGCGTGTGTAACCCAGAAGCTAGAACCTTAATGAGGTATTAACTAATTGGCTTACTAATATGATCCATCCTCAATTTAGATAAAATATAAAATATAAATTAAGGAAATTAACAATACTAATTAATAGATATCTAATTAACTAATAGATAATTTCATAATGAATTATTGGAAGGGTGAATAACTAAAATAACGAGTTTAATATTAAACATCGGTTAAAACAAGAATCTTGAACATCCCTAACAGAAACAGAAGAGGAAAGCTGTATACTATTGGTCCAGGTGGGAATCTGAAATTTCATTGGCTGAGAGAAATAAGTCCCGCCTCCGCGAAATAAAACCGTGCGACGCAGCTGAGCGAGAGGAGAGACAAACGGCTGTGCAGCACGCAGATACAGAAAGCAAAGACTGAGCGGTTAGAGAGAGAGAGAGAAAAAAAAACAACGGTCGAGGCCGTGAAGAACCCTGATTTGGGTGCCGCATAGATAGAGGGAGAGGCGGACTTGACTCCTTCTAATAAGAGCTAGGAACTTGGAACCAACGCGGTGAGTAAAGAAAAAAGAAGAGAAAAAGCTAACGATGCAACTTTAAAAAAAAGGGAAACTTAAATAGCTTATCAAATTAATTCCATTCTTATAGATTTGTGTGGAGACGACAGAGTGAACCAATCCTCTGTAGGAGGGAACCGTTGGAGCGCGTTGGTGAGTGAATGAGATTAAATTCAGTAAATTATTAAATTCAAAAAGCTAATTACAGCAACCGAGGTGACAGCAGTGGGCTGCTAGACGTTAGATCCCAGGAGTTAACATCTCAAACTACCAGTTAACGGTGGTAGGGCATATAGGAGTTAACGGCTCAAACCGCCAGTTAACGGCGGTAGGGCATATGGGATTCCCAGGAGTTAACGGCTCAAACCGCCAGTTAATGGTGGTACGGCCTAGATGTACAAGGTCCTCAGGGGCGTTATAGCTAACGCCATAGAATTAGCAATGCGTCCCTTAACCAAACATTTAATAATAAAAAAAATAGATAAATAAAAATAAATAAAAGCTAACTGATTAGGGAGGAATTATTTTACAAAGGTGGACCAAAGGACCAGAATTTATATTTTGTTGAATTTTGTTATAGAACATTTTATTTATTTATTTATTTATTTATTTATTTATTGTGTTACAGATATACAAGGTGTCACAATGCTGTATAGAAACACAACTAAATGTATCCTTGTTGTCATGAATGTATTTCTTGTTGAATAGTGTAGAGTAATAGAATCTAACTGAGCCTATTGAGCTGAACAATTGTTGTCATATGTAATTATATTTCCAGAGCTACTGAGAATTATTTTAATAGACAATCAAATTGATGTTATGTTAGTTGAACTGTGAACCCAAACATGATTGGCTATGCCAATAGAGTGAAGCATTTGTTTAAATCTGTAAGACTTTATGCTGTGATGTGACGAGAAGGGTCGATGCCAACTCGCTAACAGTCCTGTTGTTTACAGGCTGGGTTTTTTTTTTCCTTGGGTTTGATCCCGACTCCTATGATCACTCACTTGGAACGAGAACTGGATTTCTTCCTGACGAGGGAGATGGCGAGCCTTAACCACTGAACGAACCAGGACATCTCAAGTAACTGAAGAGCAGACTGCTCTCTTCTGTGAACAATCTCAACGGTGTGGTAGGAAAAAATCGCACCACCGGACTCTGACTTTCACCCCAAGCGTGGGGATTTGACTTGACGCCGGCTGACTTGTGACTCATATGATCAAATCTCATACCGACCATTTTACTATTGTCGATTGTTTTCATCTGTTTTTGTGTGTTATCTTTATGTGTTATATTTCCCATTATTATTAAAATTTAGTATATAAACCGTTTCATGCTATACCCGTGACTCCAGTCATTCTTAAACAACCTCCAATTCTCCCCGAACCTAATTATTGGCCCATTTGTTTATTTTTTCTTTTAATTATCTTATTGTATCCTGTAATCCGGTTACATAAAACTTGGCGAGCCAGCCAGGAGAATTGTAGAGTTGTTACCTTAGCTAACCATTGACTGACATCATAAGAGTGCCTGGAGGTCACAGTGGTTTGCCATTTTGGCATTATTGGTACTTTTGAGTGTTTTAAAATGGAAGTTGTAAAAACAGAAAAGGTCAAGGTTTCAAATGCTGTTTTAATCAGTGGGTTAACTGATACAGACCTTGATAACGAAGTCTTTGGGTTTATGGAAGGATTCGGACCAGTTAACAGGCGCATTAAGTTACCAAACTGTGATCAGATTATTGTGGAGTTTCAACATGAAGCCACTGTTAAGGAATTAAAGAAACAATGTTTACCCTATGACAAACCTTGTACTAGGAACCCAGATGTTTTCTTCCATATTCAAGACCTAGCCAGCGCGTACAGTCTAGAAACTAGCACATCTGCCACTGATGCCTATCTGTCAGAGCTCAGGGACATAGCTGCGCGTAGCAATCAATCATTTAAAGACCTTCTAATGGAGGAACTGGCAAAAATTGGGGAATCTTTAGGAAGGGATACCCATGCATCTGAACCAGTCACTGAACCAGAGCCAATGCTCCATAGTGACCAAGTTACATATTCCCTGCCTTTAACACCAGAAGTTAACTATATGAACAACTCAAAGGACAATTGTCCACCTACAGAGACTGGAAAACAAAACCCTTGCATTCCACCAAATCTTTTAAACACACCTGAGGTTCAGCGAGTTATTGTGGAACACATTGTTAAAAGCAGTGAGGTTATCCCTCCGCCTACTTCACAATACAGACTAAAACCGTTCTCAGGGCGAGTTCCACACCCTTCTTTTGAAACTGACTATGATACTTGGCGTAGTAGTGTAGTGTTATGCATAAATGATCCTTCACTCACCAAGTCCCAAATTGTACGAAGAATCGTGGAGAGTCTGTCAGCCCCAGCAGCGAGCATCGTTAAAGCTCTTAGTCCAAAATCCGACCCGGAAACGTACCTTGAACATCTCGATTCAGCTTACGCAGCTGTCGAAGACGGCGACGAGCTCTTTGCTCGCTTCTTAAACACAAACCAGGACAGTGGTGAAAAACCTTCCGATTACTTTCAGAGGTTATACACCTTGTTAAACCTAGTTATTCAGAGGAATGGAATTTCCTCCAGTGACGCCGACCAGCAGCTGCTCAAGCAGTTTTGCAGAGGCTGTTGGGACAGCTCGCTGATTTCAAACCTGCAACTCGAACAAAAGAAAGACAACCCGCCTCATTTTACAGCACTTCTCCTCAAACTGCGCACTGAAGAAGACAAACAGGCTACTAAAGCAGCACGCATGAAACAACACTTAGGGGCACAACGAACTAGAGTGTATTCAAATGTGCAAACAACATGCTCTCAGAGTAAAAACACTTGTGAACTGGAAATAGATGATAACTGTGATGACTTACGCAAACAAATCGCTGAGCTCAGGAGCCAAATTGCACAGCTTAAGGTTAACAACACAGATAAAAAGGCAAAGAAAACTCAAAAAGAGTCAAAACCCCGTGTGGGGACTAAAATTCCAGATGAGCCCAAACAGATTCAGCAGATAACAGCAGTGGTGCCCAGACCAAAGCCTGGATACTGTTTTAAGTGCGGAGAAGATGGCCACATAGCTTCTAGCTGTAGCAACGAGCCAAATCCAGCACTAGTTGCAACTAAAAGACTTGCTCTTAGACAGAAGCAGCGCGAGTGGGAGATGTCAAAGCCAATTGCTCAGTCTCCTCCTTTAAACCGGTAGAAGCTCCTATCGTGGGACAGATAGGTGCTAAAGTAGAACCAAGTCCCTCTAAGGAAAGGACAGAGAGACTTTTTTGCAAGCCAGTTCATGCTCATTCAGTGCCAAAACTTCCCAAAAGATTAGTGGGTGGGCGATGCACAGCTACAGTCTCAGTTAACAGTGTTGAATGTAATTGTTTACTGGATTCAGGGTCCCAGGTAACCACCATTGCCAATTCTTTTTACCAAGAACACTTACCTGACCTCTCAATTAAACCCATCAGTAATCTGTTAGAAGTCGAGGGCGCAAACGGTCAAGCAGTTCCTTATTTAGGATACATAGAGATAAGTGTCACATTTCCAAAAGAGCTCGATCAGTCTGGACTTGAGTTACCTACCCTTGCGTTAGTGGTTCCGGATATAAGCTCAAACTCTGATACACCACTACTCATTGGCACAAACACACTCGATCCTTTGTATGAGCAATTGTCTGCCAATAACTTACCTGATTCCAAGGCACTCTCTTATGGGTACCAACACGTGCTAAAAGCCTTAGCAGTCAGAAAAAAACAAAGCAAAGATGGACGAGTTGGTGTGGTGAAGCTTCGAGGGAGAACCCAAGAAGTTCTCCCTGCAAATAAAAAACTGTTACTAGAAGGGTTTATGCAACCCAGCCAAAACAAGCATGAGCCTTATGCACTCATTGAACAACCCACCAATGGTTCTCTACCAGGGGGTATAATTGTAGACTGTTGCCTCATTTCCTTACCTTCACATGGTCCATACAAAGTACCTGTTGTACTAAGAAACGAAACTAACCATGACATCACATTACCCACTAACTGTGTGATCGCTGAGTTAGTTAAAGCCGATCGTGTTATGCCATATCCAGAACCTGACAAAAGTGATCAGAAAGTACTTGCGGCGTGTAGTTCGCAGCAACAGACTTCACCTTCAAACCCTCCTCTCAGTTTTGACTTCGGTACTTCGCCCTTGTCCGAAGAATGGAAAGGGAGGATCACCAACAAACTTAACACTTACTCCGATGTGTTTTCGCACCACGATCTTGATTTTGGTCATACACAACAGATAAGACATCAGATCAACTTAAAAGACGAGACCCCATTCAAACAGAAATCTCGGCCGATCCATCCACATGATTATGAAGCCGTGAGAAAACATTTGGAAGCCCTCTTGGAAACCGGTATAATAAGAGAGTCGGAGTCTCCATTTGCCTCACCAATAGTGGTAGTTCGGAAAAAGAATGGTGAGGTACGTCTATGTATAGACTATAGAAAGCTTAATCTGCAAACCATTCGCGACGCATATGCCCTGCCTAACTTGGAGGAGTCCTTTTCTGCTCTCGCTGGATCACAGTGGTTTTCTGTGATGGACCTCAAGTCAGGTTACTATCAAATAGAGATGTGTGAAAAGGATAAACCTAAAACTGCTTTTGTTTGCCTGTTTGGGTTTTATGAATTTAACCGTATGCCACAAGGAATAACAAATGCTCCAAGCACTTTCCAACGGGTTATGGAAAAGTGTATGAAGGACATTAATCTGAAGGAAGTGTTAGTTTTCCTAGACGACTTGATCGTCTTTTCCAACTCCTTGGAAGAACACGAAACCAGACTTTCTCACGTTCTTGAACGGCTTAGAGAATACGGACTCAAGCTATCACCAGATAAGTGTCGTTTTTTCCAGACATCTGTGCGTTATCTTGGACATATAGTATCTCGAGATGGCATAAAAACCGATCCAGATAAGGTGGAAGCACTCAAAACATGGCCGAAGCCTCAGACTTTGAAGGAACTCCAATCTTTCTTAGGATTTACCGGTTATTACCGACGCTTCGTTAAAGATTACTCAAATATTGTCAAGCCACTAACATCTCTCACGGCTGGTTATCCACCCAAACGGAAAAACTTTAAAACACCACCATGTAGATCAAAGTACTTGAACCCCAAAGAACCCTTTGGGAATCGTTGGAGCCAAGACTGTGAGAAGTCCTTTCAAACTATTATTGAAAAACTTACCACTTCGCCAGTTCTTGGCTACGCTGACGCAAAACTCCCATATCTAGTACACACAGATGCTAGTACGACCGGACTCGGTGCAGCGCTATACCAAGTGCAAAACGGTGTCACACAGGTAATCGCTTATGCAAGTCGCGGTTTAAGCTCTAGTGAAACTAGGTACCCTGCGCACAAGTTGGAGTTTCTAGCCTTAAAGTGGGCCATAACAGATAAGTTTCATGACTATTTGTATGGGAACACATTCACTGTCATTACTGATAATAATCCGTTAACTTACCTCTTAACAACGGCAAAACTCGATGCAACGAGCTATCGTTGGCTAGCTGCGTTGTCCACCTATAATTTTGACATCAGATACCGTGCAGGTACACAGAACGTTGACGCGGATGGCCTGTCTAGGAGGCTGCATGATAAACCTGAAGACAACTCAAAATTCACTGAGGAATGCCAACGACTAGATGAGTTCCGATCTCATCTTTTATCCTCTGTCAAAGAAGTCGAGCTTCAACTTCAAGCCGAAGCAGTGAAGGCAACATGCCAAAAGCACATGGTCTTGGATGAGACTGATTCTCCTTGTGGTTTAGTTCAGTCACTTGCCATGTCTGCAGCGGCCATTCCAGACCTATTCCAGTTGGAAGACAATAGTGACAGTTTCTTTGCTGTGCCCAAGTATAACCATGCTGACCTTGTCTCCTTGCAGAGGAAAGATCCAACCATTGGCCGAGTCATTCAGCTGCTTATGACTGACAATAAACCGCCAACTGATACTATTGCAGAACCCCCGGTGGTTCTTAACCTTTTGAGAGAGTGGAAACGGTTTGAGTTTCAAAATGATTTACTGTACCGGAGACGCCAATTAGGACCAGAGACATCATTGCAGTTAGTCTTGCCTGATTCATTACGTTCAACAGTCATGCAAAGCCTACATGATGATATGGGGCATCTTGGGGTTGAACGTACGACAGATCTCATTCGGTCCCGTTTTTACTGGCCAAGAATGGCTAGTGATATCGAAATCAAAGTTAAAACTTGCGAAAGATGTATCCGTCGGAAGGCCCTCCCTGACAAAGCTGCTCCAATGGTGAGTATTACCACCACCAGACCTATGGAGTTAGTTTGCATGGATTTTCTCTCCATAGAACCAGACAGTAAGAACACTAAAGATGTCTTAGTGATTACAGACCATTTTACAAAGTATGCAGTGTCCATCCCAACCAAAGATCAGAAAGCCACCACCGTCGCGAAGAACCTGTGGGAACATTTTTTAGTCCACTACGGGTTTCCTGAGCGTCTTCATAGTGATCAGGGACGGGATTTCGAATCACGTACAATCAAGGAACTTTGTTCTTTACTTGGTATCCGTAAAGTCAGAACGAGCCCTTATCACCCTCGTGGCAACCCCGTTGAACGGTACAATCGTACATTACTCAGCATGTTGGGAACTTTACAAGCCACTGAGAAACATCACTGGCGCGATTTTGTAAAACCACTTACTCACTCGTACAATTGTACAAAAAATGACGTGACGGGATACTCTCCCTACGAGCTAATGTTCGGTAGGCAGCCTCGGTTGCCTATAGATATTGCCTTTGGGTTACCGCATTTGAACAAGCCCTCTATAACTCATTCTCAGTATGTTAAAGAACTGAAGAGTCATCTGGAACAGAGTTATGACATTGTCATAAAAAACTCTCAAAAAACAGCGAGGAAGAACAAAGAACGGTTCGACAGAAACATTCGTGAGTCCACACTAGGTGTGGGAGATCGTGTTTTAGTCCGAAATCTTCGCTTAAGAGAAAAGCATAAATTAGCAGACAAATGGGAGCAAACAGTGTATATAGTTCTCAAACAGATGGAAAACTTGCCAGTATACACTGTAAAACCACAGAACGGAGAAGGACCCAACAGAACACTCCACAGAGATCTTTTACTGCCTTGTGGTTTTCTCTCTTCATTAGAAAATGAAACAGAATGCGTTACGAAACCTAGCAGACCTCATACAAGACAGAGTTCAGCCTTAGAACCTGACCCAGATGAGCCACTTGACGAAGAGGTAGATGAGTTTTATTACTCTGATCTTCCACAAGTGCTAAACCGACCATCCTATCAAATAGCGGTCACCTTGCCAAATAGGGAACTCATAGCAGATTCAGGACCGGTAAATAATATTCAACAACAAAACACACTATCCTTACACACAGGGGATCGCAAGGAACCAACCTTAGCTGGTAATGAAAATGCTGAATTGTCCTTACTTGACAAAGGCATCAACACCGAAACATTCTTACCTGACAGAATGAGTGAAACTGCGACATTCTTACCTGAAAGAGTGAAAGAAGCAGCAACATACTTACCTGAAAAAACGAAAAAAAACGAAGTATACTTACCTGACGTAGAAACGGGGGATGAAACTAACACAAACCTACCTCAATTGGATGGTGTCCTAAAGTCGCAGCAACGTGATGTAAGTTTTGAACCCATCATACACGATCAGACACATACATCTGAAAAGACCAAAGTCTTAGAGAATAGCTCATCAGCTCTGTCGGAAACAGAGAGCTCACTTCGTCCTGTCTCAGTTGAGAATCAAACCGAAACGGATGAGCATGATACTGTGCAACCAGAGATGTATGTCAGGAGATCTGAACGAAGTAGTCAGCCTCCTCAAAGACTAACTTACTCTCAATTGGGCAATCCACTAGTGACCGTAGTTAGGTCCCTTTTCCAAGGACTTAGTAAAGCTTTTATTGACTCTCTTACTCAAGAAGTTGTGTACCCCGTAGAAACAATGCACAGGGACGTGCATGATATTTAATGGGGGAGGATGTAACCCAGAAGCTAGAACCTTAATGAGGTATTAACTAATTGGCTTACTAATATGATCCATCCTCAATTTAGATAAAATATAAAATATAAATTAAGGAAATTAACAATACTAATTAATAGATATCTAATTAACTAATAGATAATTTCATAATGAATTATTGGAAGGGTGAATAACTAAAATAACGAGTTTAATATTAAACATCGGTTAAAACAAGAATCTTGAACATCCCTAACAGAAACAGAAGAGGAAAGCTGTATACTATTGGTCCAGGTGGGAATCTGAAATTTCATTGGCTGAGAGAAATAAGTCCCGCCTCCGCGAAATAAAACCGTGCGACGCAGCTGAGCGAGAGGAGAGACAAACGGCTGTGCAGCACGCAGATACAGAAAGCAAAGACTGAGCGGTTAGAGAGAGAGAGAGAAAAAAAAACAACGGTCGAGGCCGTGAAGAACCCTGATTTGGGTGCCGCATAGATAGAGGGAGAGGCGGACTTGACTCCTTCTAATAAGAGCTAGGAACTTGGAACCAACGCGGTGAGTAAAGAAAAAAGAAGAGAAAAAGCTAACGATGCAACTTAAAAAAAAAGGGAAACTTAAATAGCTTATCAAATTAATTCCATTCTTATAGATTTGTGTGGAGACGACAGAGTGAACCAATCCTCTGTAGGAGGGAACCGTTGGAGCGCGTTGGTGAGTGAATGAGATTAAATTCAGTAAATTATTAAATTCAAAAAGCTAATTACAGCAACCGAGGTGACAGCAGTGGGCTGCTAGACGTTAGATCCCAGGAGTTAACATCTCAAACTACCAGTTAACGGTGGTAGGGCATATAGGAGTTAACGGCTCAAACCGCCAGTTAACGGCGGTAGGGCATATGGGATTCCCAGGAGTTAACGGCTCAAACCGCCAGTTAATGGTGGTACGGCCTAGATGTACAAGGTCCTCAGGGGCGTTATAGCTAACGCCATAGAATTAGCAATGCGTCCCTTAACCAAACATTTAATAATAAAAAAAATAGATAAATAAAAATAAATAAAAGCTAACTGATTAGGGAGGAATTATTTTACAAAGGTGGACCAAAGGACCAGAATTTATATTTTGTTGAATTTTGTTATAGAACATTTTATTTATTTATTTATTTATTTATTTATTTATTGTGTTACAGATATACAAGGTGTCACAATGCTGTATAGAAACACAACTAAATGTATCCTTGTTGTCATGAATGTATTTCTTGTTGAATAGTGTAGAGTAATAGAATCTAACTGAGCCTATTGAGCTGAACAATTGTTGTCATATGTAATTATATTTCCAGAGCTACTGAGAATTATTTTAATAGACAATCAAATTGATGTTATGTTAGTTGAACTGTGAACCCAAACATGATTGGCTATGCCAATAGAGTGAAGCATTTGTTTAAGTCTGTAAGACTTTATGCTGTGATGTGACGAGAAGGGTCGATGCCAACTCGCTAACAGTCCTGTTGTTTACAGGCTGGGTTTTTTTTTTTTTCCTTGGGTTTGATCCCGACTCCTATGATCACTCACTTGGAACGAGAACTGGATTTCTTCCTGACGAGGGAGATGGCGAGCCTTAACCACTGAACGAACCAGGACATCTCAAGTAACTGAAGAGCAGACTGCTCTCTTCTGTGAACAATCTCAACGGTGTGGTAGGAAAAAATCGCACCACCGGACTCTGACTTTCACCCCAAGCGTGGGGATTTGACTTGACGCCGGCTGACTTGTGACTCATATGATCAAATCTCATACCGACCATTTTACTATTGTCGATTGTTTTCATCTGTTTTTGTGTGTTATCTTTATGTGTTATATTTCCCATTATTATTAAAATTTAGTATATAAACCGTTTCATGCTATACCCGTGACTCCAGTCATTCTTAAACAACCTCCAATTCTCCCCGAACCTAATTATTGGCCCATTTGTTTATTTTTTCTTTTAATTATCTTATTGTATCCTGTAATCCGGTTACACGTGCGTGCGTGCGTGTGTGCGCGTGTGTGTGTGTGTGTGTGTGCCAGTGATCAAGTTGCATGTCTCGTGAGTGATTAAAACTGTGTGTCGGAGGAGGTGTGGTATCACCAGGCTATAAGAACACACATCCTCCTCAGGCTAGACCAAAGATTTTTCCTTTTCTGAAGACGTCGTGTGAGATCCTGGATGTGAGCAGGTATGATCTTCTGCAGGCTTTTGAAAACATGTCTGATTTTACTTGGAGTTTTTTTGAATGTATAATATTTTAACGTTGTAATATTTGAGAGAACTGCTTAAGTTCCTGTACTTTTGCATGATTTCTGTAAACAAGCAGCCTTAGAGAAGGAACAGCTGGACACAGCTGGAGCCCAAGCTGAATTTGTAATTAGAGATCAAACCCTATTTTTTAATGCACAGCAGGATGGATGAAGGAATTTGTGATGGAAAAATACTTTATCTGTGCCCCAGGAGATGGGGGCGAGGCAGTGTCGAGTCGGTGGACTAGTCATGTTTGTGCTTTCTCTGTTTTTTAATCCAAGATAGCAGCAGCCGGCAACAGCAGACATGAAGTGTCAAGCTCTCGTCCTCCTCCTGCTCTTCACCTGTATGTACCTGAGTCTGGCACAAGGTGCGTTGAACAGATTATAATCCCAGTTTGCTGCAGAATATACACTCTAAGAAATGAAATGTTGAGTTCATTTAACCAAGTTGTCAACTGCTTCCAGTCAGCCTTGTAATATAACATACTAGGTTGAGTGGAACCATTTAACTATGGTGCAACATTTTCACTGTTCCTGTGGGAGTTAAAATGTGCAGCTTTCAGAGTCTGGACTGTTTATTTTTTTTAAGAAAGTCCTGGTTTGACCTAGTTTACAACAATTGTAGCTTCAGATGGTTTACTAAGCACACTTTAACAAAACCAGCAGTGAAGAGAATAATTGCACTGGAAGCTTTTTACCACAACATACCGAGGTTGTGTCTGTCAGGACTTGCCACCGTGGAGCCTTTAGGTGTGATGACAGAAGTTCCACAAAAGAATAGGATTTGCTTTAATCCGCCAGAGTAACAGATTTATTTCTAAACACTTTCTCACAAGTTCAAGTTCAGTTTTTTTCAACTTCTTTAATATATCAGTAAAAATTATAACTCTGATGAATCTATTACATTTATAAAAGAAAAGAAGAAACATAAACATTTTTATATAGTGCCTCTCAAGATGAAAATCACGAGGCACTTGGCAAGAACAAAAAAAGAATACAAATATAATGATAAAAAACTGGTACAAAGGAAAAATTTCATAAAAAATGTGAAGAAAAAAAAGGAAAAGAAAATGAAGAAACAACTATTTATATAGTGCCTCTCGAGATACAAATCAAGAGACACTTTACAAGAACAAAATAAAAAATCTTTTCAAATTATAATAAAAAGGAGTAAAAAGAAAAAAAAGGATTAAAAATGTGAAGAAAGAAAAAGAAAAAGGATCCCAAAGAAGCCAGAAATGACAGAAACAGCAGCAAGAAAAGAAGCTGGTGAGGAAGAAGATGACGAGGTCACACAAAGTCAGCTTGGACAGACGAGTTTACTGCTGCTTTTTAAAAGGCCACAGAGTTCACTGCAGACCTAGCCCAAAGCTCTGTGCATCAAAACTATTTTGGGATTAATTATTCCTGATTTGTCCTAAATGCTTCAAATTCCTGCAGCAGCTTTCTCCTAATGAGGCATCACAAGAGTAGTTAGTGTTTTGTTCATAAACATAACAGGGTGCAAAAACGATTACAATCCAGTCATTTTTACACAACTATAACAGCTAAAGTACCCATGTGCATGCCTACGTTATTTGGTACAAATTATGATTGACTGGGTGAAAACCTGCAAAATTAAACAGGAATACAAAGGATATGAGCAAATATTCTGATCAGTATGGTATGCAAATGTTTACACAGACCAGTTGAATCCAGCAGAAGGATACAAAAGCAGCAGGCGCATCCAAGCAGGGAGTAAAACCTGATGGGTATGACCAGATGTAGATTTAAGATAGTCAATGAAAGAAAATCACCTTTTACTGTTCTTTCTTTTTCTGAGATCTATTTTAGACTCACATGAGGAGTTTTCCAAACATTACTGGATTGTAATCTGCAACAGAGCCAAAAAGTCTACATTTAGGGAGAGATGGTTTTATCTATTAATATAAAGTTAATGGTTCAAAAAGGGTGAATCTTTGATGACATCAGGGTTAAAGTGGTTTTCAGACAAGGGGATGGACCCCAGTTTATTAATAATCACTAAAACCTCTGAGATGGACTTTGATCTGCAGATAGAGAACAGAAATGCTTTTTTAAAAGCTCAACGTCTCCTCTAAAAACAATATTTAAAAATGTTTGCTCACTTTCTGTATCTTTGTGTGTTTTTCTTCCCTTCAGGTTCATATGACAACTGCTGCCTTGGCTATGTTAAAATGATGGGCAAAGTTGCAAGGAAAAACACTTTTCATTACAGGCTGCAGGAAACAGATGGCGATTGCAACATCAGAGCGGTTGTGTGAGTACTTAATGTTGTATCCTGATCTATTGTTTTTTCCACATTGTTACAACTGGCAACTCATAATGGAAAAACCTGCACACACAAGCAGGTAACCGATCCATGTCAGAGCAGTAAAAACGAAAATGTTTCTGCTGTCCAGGTTCTTCGTAAAGAAACGTGGTGGAACCGAGCGGACTATCTGCAGCAATCCAATGGACAAATGGGTGCAGATTCTGATCCAGGATGTGGATAAAAGACCTAAACCCTAGGTGAAAAGTTGCACAACACACCGTCTCCATAATGTAGTATAGCAGACATTCTCACCCATTTGTCATGATGAAATGTGTCTTTGCAGATCACAAAAAAGAGGATAAACAAGATTGGAGAAGAGGGAGGCCTTTTCACCCCTCTGTCAGCCATCAGTTATCATCTTTATCAGAGTGAGATTTCTCCAGTTGTTGACAGAGAATGTGAATCATGTAAGCAGTTCTTTATAGCAAAAGCTGTAATCTCAAGTATTTAGCAAGAACAGTAAAACCAGAGCCACCTATATGAGCCACAGTCACTACGTTTACATGCAGCCAATATCCGGGTTATGATCGGGTTAAGGTCGGTATTCGGGTTTCTGAGTTGATCAGAATAACCCGTTTACAAGCATAAATAGAAAGAGTTACCCCTAACTTGCATAACCCGATTTAAATGCGGACGTTGGGGTAGCGTCATATGCATCATTTCTGGTTCTTCTTGTTCCGGTGTCCGTGAAAACAACAACATGTTTCCCAGTTCGGAAGAGATAGCGACCGCGTTTGTTTGCGCTTTAGTTTCCTCGTCACTCCAAAAGTGTGGTGCTGTGCCGCGACTCGCCATGTTGCTCCCAACTTGTTGTTTACTTCCAGTGTTCTGGCGCATACAAGACGTCTCGCTACTCAAAAGACCAAGATTCCTTGCGAACAGAGCATGCGCAGAACACGCGCTTTGATGGGGATATCCCGATATGCGTTTACACGACCAAACATTCAGGTTAGAAAAGGGTTACCCCAGGTGTAGTAACCGGGTTTTTAAAAACCCCGTTATGAGCATATCCGGGTTTTTGGCTGTGTTTACATGGACCTGCGGAACCGGGTTATCGTGAATATTCGGGTTTTAAAAGGGTTACTGGCTGCATGTAAACACACTCTATGATGCAGGTCACTTCTCTATGAAACGTAAAACCTGCTAACAATGAGCCACCCTTTGGCAGCTTTGAAATGTGAGTAATTACCTTTCTGTGAAATAAATGTAAAACACCTTAGTGATAAGCTGAGCTGAGTCTTTTATAATGCTCTAGACTTATTTTTTTATATGAGCACTCTATCTGTACTTTATTATTTTCTTTTTTCAAATAAAAAAAAGAACAAAAACGTTGGTGTGGTGATGCTAATCAATCCGACTGTGTGATGACTAACTCACGCGAGATTTTGGTATGCATGTGTGAGAATCAAGATGACTGAATAAAGATCAGACCAGTTCAAATCCCAACGTAATCATTGATCTTTTTACTCATACCAATGAGAAAATATAACATTGTGTCAGCAGTGTACCCCTCCACGAGACCACCAAAGCTCAGCAGAACACCATTGTGGCTTCTTCTGAGGAGAAAACCACTTGGAGAGAAAATAAAGTTAAACTAAAACAGGAGAGATGTAGTAACTCATATAAATGGTTTATAAAACGTGTGCCAGACCATGAAGTACCTTTACTTCCTCCACGATCGCCTACGACCAGCCACCCACACAGCTGTGGCACCATTTGGTTTGCATAACCAGAGATTTTCTGCACAAACTGTCAGAAACCGTCTACGGGAAGCCCATCTGCATGCTTGTCGTCCTACACTTCCACTCTGAGACCACAAAGGAGAGGTGCAACATGCACATCCATTTTTTCCAAACAAAAAGTTAATAGTGTGTTTTTGTGCGTCCTATGTTAGATTTGAATAAACACCAAATGATTTGTATCCAACTTCTAAAATGTTCAACCACCCACAAAGATTTGAGAAAAGATGTTGTGCAACAAATGGAGATGATTCCTAACCACTAAGATTCTTTACCAGGAGTTGAAGCCATTTTTGTTTATGTTTGATGATTGTTGTTCGGTTGATCGTTATCAATCTGTCGTGGTTCTTTGAGTCTAACAAACTTCCTTACATTCATGTTTACATCAGTCTTCACATGCATGCATCGCAGGGGCAGTTTACAGGCAACTGAAGACTCCGACGGGCTGCATGCAGGCTACTTTGCAGAGCTGCACCCCCTCTGGTGTCTGTCGGTACTGCATGTTACTTCCAAGCCTTTTTTTCCCACTCTCATTTGAGAGTAAAATTCAGATTCAGGGCTTTCAGAAAACATCTGGGGCTTGAGCCCAAGTTGCCACCCTCTAACCCCGCCCCCGCGACACTGTCAAGATAATTACAGTAAAAATAGCATTTAACATAATCTTTATTACGCATATGCACGTTTTGTTTCATGTAAACAGGCTGTCTTTAATTTGCCTCTTTTGAGTTGTGTTATGTCAAGCTGTAACATGAAGGGAGAAGAAGTTGAGCTGCTAAACTTCTAATGTGGAAGTAATAAAATAATGTTATTGCATAGTGGAGCAGTGGTGGCCTTGCAGCAAGAAGATAGGTTCAAATCTCAGTTCGGAGGCTTTCTGCAGCGAGAACTGTTTTCCATGTGCATGTGTGGGTTCTCTCCGAGTACTCCAGCTTCCTCCCACAGTCCAAAAACGTGACTGTTAGGCTAGGTTAGGTGTGTGCGTATGTGTGAGTGTGTTTCTTGCACTGTGTTGGACTGGCAACCTGTCCAGGGTGCACCTTACCTGTTCTCCTGAGGACTCCTGAAGATAGGCACCATCCCCCTACGACCCTGCATGGATAAAGTGGGTACAATGGATGAATGGATGGATGGATGGATGGATGGATGGATGGATGGATAAACTGTTAAGTCTTTTTATGTTCATGTTGACAAATGAATCAAATATATGAAACCTTTCTAAATTGGTTGCAAGAAAGTAAAAATTGAGAATTGTTTTAAGAGTAAAATTACCAACATTCAAACCTATGGAAGCAAATGGAAACATCTTCAAGAGATGGAACAATGGGCCCAATGCAAATGAATCCTATGTAAAAAAATAAATAAAATAAAAGTATATGTCTATGAATGTTCAGAAATGTATGAATGCAGTTTTCTAAGAAAAGCTAAAAAAATCTTCTTTTTTTTTTACAGGAAAGAGATGTTTTGTTATAAAGAGCATTTCTGACAACATGTCCAATAAAATGATTTTAATACAAAATCTAATTTGGTGAAACTGACCCCTCAGTGGCATGATCCGCGTTGTTTAGGCTTTTCTCCCAGCTTCCCAGTCAGTGATTATGTACACCTGTTTTTCATTAATATGCTCTGCTCACCTGGTCCTTGTTTGTGATCACCTGCCTCAGGACAAATGTTCCCCCAGTTCACACACTACTGAGAGCCCCTGTTCACATCATGTTTACCTGTTAGAGCCTGCTCTTTATAGTTCACCTGCCAGCTGAATCATAACGCTGCTCTTGGGTCCAACAGCAACCAAAAACCTGACACATTTTGAAGCTCTCTGGCAAGAGTTTACTTTTAGATTCCCCAATGAACCCATACACTTTTTAAGTTATTACAGGAATAACCTGATATGGAGGCATTTAGATCAAGACTTAATGCATCTGGCGTTTTACTCCTGTAGCCTCATGATCCCATTCTGCCTCTTCCGGGAAGAGAAGGATGTCTAAATAAGGCAAAGTGAAATTTCACAATCGGCTCAACCTTGTTTTTATGATCTGGAGATTTTTGTCATTCATCCAAAACTCTAAGCTGCTCCATTGCTGACAAGTACAATTACCAACAAACGCGAGTTTACCTCTTCAGTTGAAGCCTTGGCTCGACATAATAACCCCTAAAGGAAAAGTACAGATGAAGCAGTGTGGAACAGTGAGAAACAGAATCAGAAAGGAATATTTTATTTTCAACATCCTTTTGAAAATTCCAATCAAGTAGGGATTAACTTGTTCAAACAAGGTTCAATAACATAATCTCATATTTATGAATGCACAAGTGACCGTAAGCTTTTCCTAAACATTATAAAACTACCTTACACAACATCCACTGTTAATAATTAACATGGAAAGCCCTGGGTAGGGCTACTTTTACCCTCCAAAAACTGAAGCTGCACACAGATGCTATCATTAATTTGCACGTCATAAGAAACATGAATAGTGGCTTCCTTTTAGAGTGTAAAAGATAAATCTGCAGAAGATTCTGCAGATTGGTGATTTTTCAAGTGGAAGCAACGTTGAGCAACAACAGGACTCCTAAATAAAGTTCTTCTTGGCACATTTTTGGATGTTGATAAAATCAAAGTGTTAGCTCTTGTTAAAACATTCATGTGTGAACAGGCAGAAGGATGACAGTTTGCAAAATATCAAGTTTCTGAGGCGGGCATTACAACAGGACAGGTGCCTGCAAACACGGGCAAAACTAACATTGGACTGTTTCAGAAACACCGGTAAACCCTGAAGGCAGATCGCTGGAGAAAAGAGAAAGTGAAAAGGCTCCCACAATCTTAAATGAACGGGAGATTTCACTAAAACAATGTTTCATGAATATTGCCAAACTATGGTTGATATTTCAACATCACTAAAGAGTTTGTGGTCATTTCAAAACCCGCCTCTTTCTCAAGGTCTGACGTTTCACCTTTCTCTTATTTCCTGGTGACAAGGCTTTAGAAATGCTTTTTGATGAGACAATCTCATTTTAATCAGCATTAATGACACAATAAATCCTGTTCTGTTTTTGTTTTAAGGCCAATTTTTCTAAATGCTCCATTAAAACTGTTTTGAACTGAATCCAACTCATTCAGACGGTGAATAAATTAGACGTGCCCCAGATACGTGTGAGTAAATGAACAAAGCATGTATTAATTGTTTCTGGGAAATATCTGCTAGTGGTATTGCAAAACTTTACTTGAATGGTGCTTTTACTGCGGCCTAGACTGGTTTTACGTTTCACTCACTTTATGTTAATTTCTACAATTGTTTTTTTTTTTTTTTGCTCACGTTTTCTGTCAGAGGAAGCATGTTCTCCCTGAGCGGGATTACCTGTGGTCCTGGATTACCTCACAGGGTTTACGTTCTCTCTAAGAGGGATTGGAAGATGCTGATAGCCATTCGGAGACGATGTTCTGTGTCAGTAAGTCCACTGTGATCAGAACAGAAAGCCTATTAAGGGCCCTCATCCTCCATGTGTGGGACATTTTGATCCACATGTGATATAACAAGGTCCACGAGTCTGAAGCACCAGCCATTTCTTCTATAGTATAACGCAAACAGCGGAGGGAATCTGTTTACCAATGGATGTTTCAGTCCACTTGTTTGGACTCTCGTAGTCTTCAGGATGAAGTGCTGAGTATCCCACAGCCTCCACTAACCTCCTCTTCTGGGCTCTATGGAGGAGGATCCTGTAGGTCCCTGTCAACGGGCTTTTACAGTCCAAATTGGGATTGTTTTGAAAATGGACTTTTGTAACACCCAAAGCAGACATGAAGTTCTTCACCTCCTCCTCCTCCACACTCAAGGGAGGGTTGGCCTGTGCAAAGTGAGCAGGAGATGGAGGTAAAAACACATATGGTTGAGGGTATTCAATCCCTCTCAGCCAAGTACTGTTTGTAATCTGTGAGATTGGGGTGCGATCAGCAGGCACGGTTCGCAGCATTCCCTTAATGACAAGCTGGCATGGGTCAGGCACATAAGCAGGGATGCTGTAAGCCCCCTGCAGGATACAGCGCTTCAGCCTCCCCATGTTGTCTCCATAGAAGGGTAAAGTCGCCGTCACCATGAAGTACAAGAGAATACCCAGAGCCCAGATGTCCGAGTGCTGGCCGTTGTAGCCTTTCTGCCTGAAGAGTTCAGGAGCGGCGTAGGGTGGAGAGCCACAGAAACTGGTCAAATGCTCATTGGAGCCACATTCTGTGCTGAAGCCAAAGTCTCCAACCTTGACGCAGTAACTTGTGGTGTAGAAGATGTTCTCTGCTTTGAGGTCTCTGTGGACGATGTTGCGGTCGTGCTGAAAAATCACACAAATAGAATAGTTTAAGGAGTTTGAAATCCTCTTTTTCCATCCCTTTCCGACAGCTGCATCGCTCACAATTAAAAACTTTGTTGAATAAGTAAGACGTGAAATGAAAATCTCTTTTTAATTGAACTAAAGTCAGTTAAAGTGACAGATTTACTCACTTCAACCCATTGAGTCACCACACCAACTTCGTCATCCATCGTGTCAGGTTTTAACAACGTCTGATGGAAACATTTAAATCCTCTAGCTCTTTTGTTTTCCCAAAATTGTGAACCCATTTTATTCTAGGTTGTAAAAACACAACCTAATAGTTTGCATTCAGCTGAAATTAAAAGCTTTATTGCTACTTCATTCATCTCTTGTCTCATGCAACTAAAGTAACAATAAAAATCATCATTCGTTTAGATGATCAAAGATTTCCTCAAGACTGAAGTAATAAAAACCAACACAATCCATGCCACATGTGGCACAGTGCATAACGACAGAGGGAGTCTCACCATGTGTTTAACAGCGGAGATGATTTGAGCAAAAACAAGTTTGGTTTCCAGATCATCGAGCTTCCCTCTGGTGGTGATTCTGGAGAACAGGTCTCCACCGTTGCCGTACTCCATCACCAGATGCAGCCTCCTGCTGGTCTCAATCACCTCGTAAAGGCGCACGATGTTGGGATGGTTCAGCTTCTCCATGCAGCTGATCTCCAGGGGGTTGACAGGTGAGCACTTCTTACCCTGTCGCGGCTTGTCCACAATTTTAACAGCAACTCTCTCTGTGACAAAGGAGGAGAATTTGGCCTTCAGTGACTAATTTGAAGAAGTAAATGGGTAACATGAAGACACAGACACATGCTGAGAATCCGAGGATAATTAAGACACATAGAAGTGACCGCCAAATGTTTAACTTGATCCATTTAATACCAAAATTTCCAGGAAGAGCTGGAGAGGAATGAGAGAAAGCTCAGAAAAATAAATATAAATAAAAGATACAACATTTTTTTTTTTACCTTTTGTCAGGGCATGGACCCCCAGTTTCACTGTGGAGAAGTTTCCATGACCGATCTCTCCCCTCAGCTCATAAAAGCCAACCCTCCGCCCCAGCATCAGGTCATTGATTATCCTCTCATTGTGAGCCATGTCGTAGATGATCCTTTCAAATGGGGTCTGCTTCATTTTCTCTGCCTCAGTAAGCTGTGGGATGACACAGGTGGCAGAAGGGGGGGCCAAGGCTGACTTTTCCACCTTTGGTGGCTTGTCTGAACTTTTGTTTGTTTTTTGCTTTGGCCATAGTCGCACTCTGATGCCTTCAAAAAGGAAAGAAGGAAAAGAAAAGACCTGTAAAATACTGGAATTCAGAGAGAGGCACCTTTTTTAGATTCGATGCAGCTCTGACGTCAGAGTTTGACTCTGATTGCTAATTAGTGTGCAGGCAGAAGACGTAAAGTTGTCCTATCGGTAATGAGATTGACCTCTGCGTCATTCATGTGACATAAAAGTCCACTTGCTTTTACATCTTTGAATAAAGGTTATTTCTTCTACTTATTTTGTTGGTTTTTGGGTTCTGCCTGCCTATAAAATTGGGTGAAACATTAAAACATAGAATAACCTTGATTTATTTAAAATGCAAAGAAATGTGTACTAACTTTACTTTTTTCTTTACTGTACAAAATAACTTTATTGAAAAAACTAATAGAGCTCCTTTTGCTCCGCTGAATTCTGAGTGTAACCGGATGACTGAAGTTTGAGGTACGCATGGATGAACAGTTTTCATCACTTTCAGCACATTTGTTTTCATTTCAAATCTTTAAACACGTTAGATCACGTTAACCTATCCACTTTCTGTCAGCTCTAGAAACCGACTATTTCTTAGACATAATTCTTGAAACAATGCGCAAAAACAAAAAAAAAAAAACATCTGGCCAAAGCAGGACAGTGTTTTACATTTCAGCTCTGCACAATGTTTCTTTTGTTTTACAGGAAACTGTCCCTCAGAGTTTCAGCCTGACATTGAGAGGTGATAAAATGGGCCCAAAAGTTCCCATGTCAGAATTTGCTAATGCTGGGCAACTCCATTTGTTCCAAACAGCGATAGGTTGACTTGTCCTGGTCACTGTTGGTTAAATTTAGTTGCTACTTGGCAAACTTCCCGGTTAATGAGGATTACTTGTTTCTCCTAGACTGGATGTCACTTCTAAAGGTAGGACGTTATTTTTAGGATAAATACACGAGCCAACTGTGCTGGCAGAACAACAATAAAGTCAGAGTGGTAACAGATCATCTGAATGACGAAGCATAAAGAAAATACATAACTTAGACTGCCTGGTTGATGAAATACCATTAAACAAATGAATGTATGGTGCACATACTTTATTCTTGGATAATATTTAACAGGAGTTTCTGCTTTTATCACATTAAATTAACTTACAGAAAATATTAATATAGGCTTTAATTTTCACTCTAAGTAATGAAAAATGTTGTTAGACCTGTTCATAAGTCATCAGTCTTACAAATATTTTAAAACACCAATACATAAAGAATAAAAGCATTTTACTTTCTTAAAGGTGAGTTAAATGATAATTATATATAGTTAAATCAAATATAACATAAATGAAAGGGTTTTACCTGGGAGCTGTGGGTCCTTCATGTCTGTTCCCGGAGGCTTTGACGCCGGACTGTGTCCTTACGTGTGAAGAGATCCTCAGAGGGCTAAAGCACTCCTCCCAATCCTATTAATACTGTGTATTAGTGGCCTGATCATCATGTCCTCTGGCACAAACTGACCTCATAAAAATGCTGAAAACATACTTTTGAAGACTAAAGCACCTATGTACCTAAGCATATAGCACATAATGTTGGTTATTTGTTGGTGATTATATTAAAACAGCTGTTCTTAGAATAAACTTCATCTGCATACGAGTTTTAAACAAACGGTGAATATGATGTTCGTTAATTAGGTAATACTGTATAACTTCAGGAAAATCTTAATTTTTGTGATTGTTTGTCCTAAGAAATATATTTTTACAGATAGTTAGACCTATATGGAAACTATTGCCCTACAGATGTCAAGGAAGTAAAAGGTCAAAATGGCATTTATAAAAATATATATATATATATTTGGACTATCAGAGGGGTGTTGTGTGTAGTCAGTATTTAAACAGAGTTTAAGGCAGCTAATTTAGGAAATGTAGTCAGTTTCCCCCCCAGCAATCTAAATCCAGCAGCATGACTAAAGTGATGAGTTACTCAAATTTACCCTAACTGTAACATGTTTTATCTGAGAGTATAAGGATGGATCCTGGTCCAGAATAACACCAAGGATCCTGTCACTAGTACTGGAGGCCAAGTGAATGTCTTCAAGCTGTGATCTTAAAACTCTCAGGTCCAAAAAATACAGCCAATGTCTTCTCTGAACATGGAAATAGAAAAGTAAGAGTCTTTCAGGTCTTTAAGACATGTTTGTAATCTGATTACCTGGTTGGATTTTGTCCATCTCTTGACAATGATCAGCTAAGAATGATGGAGGTGGTGATGATGATGGTGTAAGCAGAGATTTAACAAAGAGACACTATTTCACTTACACATACTTTTTTCCAGAAACGTAAAATTGCTATTGTGATATAAGGCTCTTATCTGCCAACATTGTACTTTAAAAAGTAAACTGCAGGGAATTGATTTCAGTAGTTTGGTGTCTTCAGCGCCTTTTACCGCCCTCCAGTGGACCACTTGTGAGCTGACCCCAACTTATTTTTACTGTTTTTAATTTCTCATAATGTAGAAAAATAAAAATCACAACATTAAAACCTCTAATGCGTGAATTAAAACTAGAAATATCGCCACACAGCGTCACCAAATTGTACATTCACTCCAGAATCTTGCTGCTACATATTTTGACTGACGTCAATTCTAACCAATGACAAGGCATCCTTTAACAATTGTCCAATCACAGACGAGTATTTGTTGGCGGGGTCTGAGCTTTTGACCAATAAACACCATTCGCTCCACGATGTACCGGAAGCACATGCTGGCTCGAGGCGGTTGATGTTGTTGTCTGGGACGTGTAAAATGAGAGATATTCGAGTGTTTTTATAACAGCAAAACACGATTGTGAGGCCATAGGAAATGTCATCAGCAACGCCCGTTCCCTCGGCGGAGCTCGAAGCTGAGCGGTGCGGGAGTGAGGAGGAGAACCGTGCTGTGGAGGCAGAGGACCGGGGTCAGCAGCTGACAGGCCCGGCCGTCGTGCCCCATAACCGTCTGTCCAAACTCCCGCTGGCCCGCATCAAAGCTCTGATGAAGACGGATCCAGACGTGTCCTTGGCTAGCCAGGAGTCTGTGTTCATCATCGCTAAAGCTACGGTAAAACGGTTTACTCAGTAAGAAGGTCAATGTTTTCATGTCACGTCCCCCACGTTTTATCTAGAATAAACCTTTTAGTCCACAAAATAGTTAATATAAACCAATTGCCATTGTTTAATGCAAAACACACGTGTTAGTTTCAGGTAAAATACACCAAACCTACAAGTTTGACCTAATTTTCCCTTTTTTCCAGGAGTTGTTTGTTGAGATGATTGCCAAAGATGCTATGGTGTATGCTCAGCAAGGAAAGAGGAAAACTTTACAAAGAAAAGACTTGGGTAAGAGCTGAAACATTTCAAAGTGACTTCAGAAATTGATTCCTTTTATTTTGATACATTTTTTAAAGTCATTTTTAAGAGTATTTCGAAATTAAGAATACTTCTAGCAACATAATTTTATAGAAACAAATATTGCTACATCAAGAGGAGCCAGTTAAGGTGGCTCGGGCATCTGGTTAGGATGCCTCCCTGGACACCTCCCTGGTGAGGTTTTCTAGGCATGTTCAACTGGGAGGAGACCTAAAGGAAGGCCCAGGACACGCTGGATGTTTTTGGGCTGGCCAGGGAACGCCTTGGGATTACCCTGGAGGAGCTAGCCCAAGTGGCTGGGTAGAGGGAAGTCTGGGCCTCTGTTTAGGCTGCTGCCCCAGCGACCCGACCCCGGATAAGCGGACGAAGTTGGATGCTACGTATTTGTGTATCTCCATGAAAAGTGGAAGTGCTAGAGAATATAATGACTTTAAAAGTCATGTTGTTCAAAACAAAATGGTGATTATATATAAAGAAGGAAGCTTTAGTTAGGTTGATAGAAATCACTAAGTGCCTCCTGATTTTTATTTCGAGAGGCACTATATAAAAGCTTGTTTCTTCTTCATTACTCAGTAGCTAAAAAGCAGTATTTATGTTAATAATAATGTTATAATTTCATCTGGTGGAGAAAACACTTTAAACAGGCATGAAGTGATTCAGTTTTAACAATATTAATAATAATAATAAATGAAAATATTAATTGCACACTCTTCTACTTTTCCTCCACAGACAATGCAATAGAGGCCATAGATGAGTTTGCATTTCTTGAAGGTAAATCATAAAAAAAGACATGAAACAATCCTGCAAAGTTTTGCAAATTATTCCATGTCATCTTTTGACTCTGGTATTTTAACTTCACCCACATGCAGATGTGTTTGTGTGTCTTATCATGTTGACCTCTTTCCTCTACAGGAACACTGGATTAAAGATTTTTTATAAGACCACATTAAAAAGATCCTCAACTGTCTAAAATGTGTTTCATTGTTGAATCACAGAACATTTTTTCTAAGTCAACCTCACAGATTGATTAAATGTTTTTATATGACAAGCTCTAACTTTGAATTTGTCTGATATTGTGTAAATGGTTTTGTAAATATGTGAGTAATGTTACTGGAAAATGGAATAAACTTTTGTTTTAACAACACATTTTCATCTTGTGTGGAAACTGCAGAAATATACAATTCCCAGTAATGGAGTTTTTAACAGAATTGTACAATTATAACATAATTAATTGAAGGTTGACTTTTTTGTTTTAAAAACACTTTTCTTTTATTGGTTGGATAAAATATGCAAATTTTTTTAGATAGGGATTTTGGGTTTTCATGAGCCGTATGCCAAAATCATCAATATTAGAAACAATGAAAGGCTTGAACTACTTCAGTTGTGTGTAATGAATCTAATATATATGAAAGTCTGTTAATCTGTACATTACAGAAAATAATGAACTTCATCACAATATGCTTATTTTTTAGAAGGACCTGTATCTGCTGTATTTGGGATCATTGTCCCATTTCAGGACCCAGTTTTTCCAGGTGTGGCAAAACAATTTAGATTTCAAATGTCACAACAAACTTGGCAGAGATGACAAAGCTGCTAATAACAACTACTCTTATTAGCTTATCTTAATTTACACAAGTTTATCATATAAATGGATGTAGTTTTGGGGGGTGGGGGGACACGACCCCACCCCATTTTTTTCCAAACAAAATTTTGGTACCCTGCAATTTTTACCGTCCAAAAACAATGTTACACCATATTAAATAGACACTGGTTGAGCACTAGGACCAAGCGGAAAACAACTGCTTCTGTTGAAGCCTGTTTCCCATTAGAACCATCCATAAGCTCATCTATTGGCTGTGCTGGTACTTGCTAACGTGTGATTGGCTGTTCCTGCCACCTGACAGTTCTGCATTCCTGCCATTGCATAAAAGAGCCTCTAGGCTGTAGTTTTATACATGTTTTTTGTATACTTACTGTGAGAGCCATTTTAACTGAAGGTGTAGTTATTGGTTTTGACACTAGATGGAGGCAAACCCACTGATCTTTTGAACAAGTCACTTCCTCCACCTCTATTTAATCATGGTGCAAAATGGACACAGGTGTGTTGGATGGAGACAGGGGCAAACAGTTTTGGACCGTGCTGAAGCAGGTTAGATTATGTTGGAGCTTACAGAAAGAATTGATTGACTATGGGAACAAATGTCAGATGGAGCTGTAAGAAAATAAAAGAACAACATTTTATTTCACCCCACGCGTCAACTGGTCTGTCCTCTTCCATCACCTGTGGTGGACAGGTTTCGTTTGGAGAAACTATGGCAGCACACTTACTGTAAAGTAATCATACCCCACTTCTGAAGTCAAAACTATCCATGATCATGTATATGACCTTTTAAATAAATAAACTATAAGATGAACACCTTTTATAATCTTGCTTTTACTATTTAAATCCAAGGATGTGCTTCAGTAATGTGGGTTTTGGAGCAGCCGTCTGTTTTTGACATGCACACATGAACCTCACTCCCTTGCTGAAGTGCTGAGGTTCAGATTTCTCATTCAACATTATGAGTCTTGAGAAAAATCCCATTTCACTAAGAAGGTATCAGGGTCTCACCAGACATGAGATGTGTGTTATTCTTCCTGGAAGCTTCCAGAGTCTCCAGTGTCCGAGGCAAGGCTCAGCCAAAACCTTAAGAGTTGGTGCAACAGAGCTGTTTGTTTCCAGAAGGGCTCCAGTCAACTCCCTGTAGAGGAATGCTAGGCTGGCTCAGGAGAACTCAGGACAATTTTTTAAAATATCATCTCACGTTGAAGGATAGGACAGTATTTTCTGCTACGCAAATAAATATTTTATTAAAATCAACAAAAAGAAATCAGTGCTGTCACCATTAGTCGATTTGTCACGATGTCGACAAAAATAGTCAACAATAAAATTAAAAATTATTGTTAATGAAGCTTTTTTTTTCTTTTATCTTGCTTTCTGCTTGGGGCACATGTGCAGTAGTGGCCATCTGGATACGCGGTCACGTTAAAAACAGATCACAGCTCAAGCTAGAAGCCTAACCCTTCTACTTAAAGCAGTAACTGAAATTATAAAGTCAGCGAGCATGAACACAGGTTCATGTGATGTCCGAGCATTTTTCTCACTCTTATCATCTTAATCGAAAACCCTGGTTATTTAAGTTTAATACTGACAATCCAGAATTGGCAAATCTTCCCTTTGCTCAGAGGTTTTTGAAAGAGAAGTTTTCAGTGTCGTTTATCTTCACTTTTGTGTGCATGACAGGCCAAACCGTTGAAAAATATCTCCATTTTGTGGGATACCCGGCTTTTAGGCTCTCAGATATAAATGTATTTTTCTGACAAATTAAACTAAATACTAACATAAATATATATAAAAATACTAATATAAATATATCCCTTTGATGCATAATGGTCACTACAGTGGACAGGTACTCAAAACTGTTATTTTTTTTTATTTTTATTGAGCACAGCTGTTGAAGACAGCAGTAGCTCAGGTGGTAGAGCGGGTTGCCTCATGCCTCATGGTCATGGGTTTGATTCCAGCTCCCGCCAGGGGTATCCTGCTGTTGTGTCCTTGGGCAAGACACTTCACCCATCTTACCTGTGTTAGTGGTGGTCAGAGGGGCCGACGGCGCCAAATGGCAGCCTCGCCTCTGTCAGACCTCCCCAGGGCGGCTGTGGCTACAAGTAGCTTACCATCACTAGCAGTGTGTGAATGTGAGAGTGTGTGAAAGCATCTTTGGGTGTCTAGAAAAGCGCTACATAAGTTCAATGCATTATTATTATTATTATTATTATTTTATGCTAAACAGATTGAAACTTATTGAAATACTGTTTTATCTAAACTATATGTAACTGAGTTCTTAATCTACTGTTCCAATTACACACTACAATTTAAAATACTTAAAAGGCAAATATTTTTTATGTTTTCTTGCAAGTGTACCGTTGAAAAATATCTCCATTTTGTGGGATACCCATCTACGTGTAGGCTCACCTCTGTTCTAAGTCATTTCCAAACAAGTCTTCTTTAAATCTGCATTTCAGTTTTTTTAATTTAAAGCTTTCTTATATGTGCCACTTGTGAGTAATGTCTAAATAATAAGCCGAATGAGTCTGTTTATAAATGTTTAAATGGTGGCCAAACATTTTTCCCTCAGCTTCAGCTCCTTAAGCAGCTTCCTCTCGGACGGTAGAGGAAGCTGCTGAGCTGAATTCATCACTGGCAACTTGTGAACAGGTAAATGTGGAAAACAACAACCTTTATGAATGGCGAAAGTTTTTTTTTTACCCATTTGTTACAAATCGGTATATGCATTTTGTCCTTACGGGCTCCCATAGAAGGAAACCTGATATTTAAAATGGTTTCTCCTAGAGACTTAAAGCATTTCTCAATGTCAAGGTGCCTTGCTCACGAGGACATTGTCCTTTCTTGGTCAAAGAAAACGGTTAAATTGAACAAACTTAACCCACATGACCGCAGCTGCCCAAAGCCATGTCCTTGTCTCCGGTCAGCCATTTTCAACAACATTTCGATGGATCTTTTTCCAGAAATAAACGGTAAAAACTGCTGATTTAAAGGAAATTCAAAAATGTACCTATGATGAACAGCAGCTTATAACAAAGGTGTCTTTGTGGTCTTTTGTCCACGTTTACAAAATCTGAACTTAACTAAAAAAAAACAGGAAATCATTTTTAAGCTCCTTCTGTCCATCCCAATCCAAAACTTGCAAAGAAGACTTGATTTCCTTTTGCACAAAATGAATAAAACAATATTCTGCAGTCAGAACTGCATTCCACAGAGCTTTTTGTCTTCATTTAAGGATTATATCAACTGCCCAACCCCCCCCCCCCCCCCCCCCCCCCCCAACCCAGCATTTCATCCCTCAGAAATCCTTTCAGGTACATAAGAATCTCCTCCATCTGCATGTCCAGGACTCTGAGCCAAGCTCTCCATCAGCTTCAGGAGGACGTAACATTCCTCCTCACATCTCCAGCACTTCACCCCCTAAGAGGGGAAGACATTACACCGTTTTCCCATCAATTCTGCTGTTGCTTTAATTTGTGATTTCCTTTATTTGAGGGTGTTGGCACACCTTAACACAAGATATTTTAATCACTGCAAAAATATGCACAAAATGTATCTGACTCCTGTAGAAGGTATGTTTTTGCAGCTGCGATTCCAGTCTGTTTTTTTTTTTTGTGGGCCAAATTCTTTAACAGTTAACCTCACACTCATCTCTCTCACACACACACACACACACACACATACGTATATACGGAGTGCATTTTTCCCCAACCTCGCCCCTCTGACTGCATATTTTCATGCCTATAATTCCACAAGGGACGTAATGTTGCCTGGTTGTCTGGATATTTCTCTTCTCTAACCCAACAAAGACATTTGACATCTTTATCCAGGTGTGTTAATGTCCTGCCAGGGAGAAGTGGTCTTAGAAAGGGAATCATTGTTTCCAATGTCAATGGGACAGTCCCCCATACACTGTTGAAGAAGTCTCAAATACATAATTTTTCTAAATAAAGGACTTCAGTACCTCTATCTGCTCTTGGCTCAAATAAAAGCCCAACTTTAAATAGTCCAAAGTTGATGCCAAAGCCATTTCAAGCAACCCGTCGCCATCCATGTTGTTTCGCTCAGTTGCGTCATCTCACCCACCAAACTAGCGTGCTGATTGGCCCACCAAACTGAGCACTGTGATTGGTCAGACACATAACTATTCAGGCCTACTTAAGTTCCAAAAGAGCGTGGATAGACCAACCTTCAGATAAAAATAATTTTGCTTCTGCTACGATCTGTCTTTATAGGCCAACATTTGACTATATGACAGGTGAATAAAATGTTTATACTTGCTAATCCAAAGAAACATTTAATTCATTTTGTACTTTTTCAAAGTACAAGTCATGAAATGGCAAAAAGGAGTTCATAAAGTTCACACTACATGTGTTTACATAGTCTGGGGATGAATTTTGATTCAATATGCAGGTAAAAAGCCAAATATGAGTAGGAGTCATGACAGTAAAGGCTTTTTATTTATCTAAACTATGAAGTTTAAATGTCAGATTCTGAGATTTGTCCAAAACTGGGAAAAACTAAGATAAGTTTAAGTACTTTTATCTAATCCATCAGCAGGATTAGCAGATTAGATCTGGACATTTGACATGTAACGGCTTTGTTTAGCTGGCTCCAATGTTGGGGATTATTCTAATTTATTGATCTTTTTTGTCTCAGAGAACTTAAAGAGCAAGTCACCCCCTACCAGAGTCTAACTCCACTCCCACTTCATGTTTGAAAAATGCAACAAATGCCGTTGCCTGGCAGACCGAGAGTGCGGAGCCGCTAACAAATACACACACACACAGACTCACGACAGCATTGTGACATCATAATGTACCAGTTTATTAGTTTAGTTTATTTCAAACAAAGAAAACATACATAAAAGTACCACAAACAGAAAAAATACATATCATCCCATCTGTGTTTGAAAAGGAGTAGGCTGAAGTGGAAACTTATATATCCCTACCCCTTTATACAAGTAATTTTTACTTGTTTACTTAAATCTAACACAAAACCTACAATAAAACAAACAAAATGGTACAAGTCACCAAAAAAACACCAAATTATATGGAAAAAAACAAAAAAAGAAAAAAAAACATCTTTTTACAATTGATACAATTTACTTTTCCTCGGAATAAAGGACACCCACATAAATCATCTATTTTCCACTATATACTTGTTCAGAATATGTTTTTTATAATTCATTTTAAACACATTTATATTTGTACTTACTTTGATTTCTTCTTCTAAATTGTTCCATAATTTAACCCCTATTATTGTGATACACATCTGTTTTAATGTTGTTCTAAACTTATGTATCTTTAAGTTTAGTGTCCCTCTCAGATTATATCCTCCTTCTCTCTCTGTGAACAGTTTCTGTATTTTATCAGGCATTAATTTATTTCTTACTTTATACATTATTTGTGCTGTTTTGTATTTAACCAAGTCCTGGAACTTCATTATCCGTGTTTTAATAAAAAGTTCATTTGTGTGATCCAAATATCCTGCATTTGTTATTAATCTGATAGCCCTTTTCTGCATTGTCGTTATTGTTTGTAAATTACTTTTGTACGTGTTTCCCCAGACCTCTACACAATAGCTCAAATATGGCAGTAGCATCGTATCGTATAATATATAAAGTGCTTTCTGATTAAAAATATACTTAGCTTTGCCCAATATAGCAATGCCCCGTGCAAGCTTCCCCCTAACATATTTGATGTGTGGCTTCCAACAGATCCTGCTGTCTATGACCACCCCAAGAAATTTTATTTCATATACTCTCTCAATTTTTACATTATTAATTACTATATCTAATTCATTGTATCTACTTTCATTACCAAACAACATAAATTTTGTTTTCTCTAAATTTAGTGACAGTTTATTTACATCAAACCATTTTTTTAATTTATTTATTTCCTGTGTGACCACATCCAGGACCTGTTGCAAATCCACACCCGAGCAAAAAACATTTGTGTCATCTGCAAACAATACAAACTTCAATACTTGTGAAATCCTATAAATGTCATTTATGTACATTATGAATAGTTTAGGTCCTAAGACTGATCCTTGAGGTACCCCACATTTTATCTCTCTTAGTCCTGATTTATGTTGATTTATTTGCACATATTGTTGTCTATTTGATAAATAACTTTTTATCCAGTCCAAAACTATACCCCTGAAACCATATTTTTCCATTTTTCTCATCAATACGTCATGGTTTACTGTATCGAAAGCTTTCTTCAGATCTAAAAACAACCCTATTGCATGCTTCTTTTTGTCAATGCATTCTGTTATTTCCTCATTAAGATCAATCAGTGCCTGGACTGTCGACCTGTTATTCCTGAAGCCATACTGGCATTCCGTCAGCAACTCACATTGATCAACAAAATTATCGAATCTTTTAACAAACAGCTTTTCTAATATTTTGGAAAATTGTGATAGTATTGACACAGGTCTATAATTTGTAAATTGATGCTTATCTCCTGTCTTGTAAATAGGAATTACCCTTGCTACTTTCATGTGATTCGGAAAAACCCCCTTTTGAAAAGAAAGATTACAAATGTGTGTTAATGGTTTTACAATGCCCTCAATCACACATTTCAGTGTTTTCATATCAATATCGTTCCAGTCTGTACTGGTTTTATTCTTCATATTTCTAACTATCTCATAAATCTCCTTCTCATCAACTGCTCTTAAAAAAACAGAATTTTTATTTCTTTCAACATACTCTGTGGCATCCGTTTGTATCTCATCAACTATTATTTTTTCCTCCAATTTAGATCCTATGCTTACAAAATATTTGTTGAATTCATCCACTGCTTCATTCATGTTTGTAATATTATTTTTTCTCTCTATAAAATGTTGTGGATAGTTATTATTCCCTGTCTCTTTCCTAATTACGCCATTTAATACTTTCGAGATGCCTTTTATGTTGTTTCTATTGTGCTCTAACTTTTTAATAAAATATTCACGTTTACACCTTCTCACTATATTTATGAGTTTGTTTTTATATCTTTTGTACTTTTGTTCTGCTTCTGTAGTTCTGTTTTTTATAAATTCTCGGTAAAGTGTGTTTTTTTTATTGCATGCATTTTGTAGTCCTTTTGTCATCCACGGTTTTTCTTTATACTTATTCCTCTGAATATTTTTGATAACTGGACAGTTTCTGTCAAATTGACTTTTAAATATATTTAAAAAGGTATCGTATGCTTGGTCTACTTCATTTTTTTCATAAACAATATTCCAATCTTGTTCTAATAAATCATTTTTAAGACTATTTAACCTCTGGTCTGTTTTCATTCTTTTATACATATAGTTAGTTTCTTCTGTTTCATTTTTATAATGACAGTCATAAGAAGCAAAAACCGGTAGATGGTCACTCATATCGCTTATTAATAACCCACTTTCCACCTTTTCTTCCGTTATATTAGTGAATATATTATCTATTAAAGTAGTGCAGTGTAATGTTATTCTAGTCGGTCTGGTTATCAATGGAAATAAACCTAGACTGTACATTATATCAGTAAATTCCTCTGTACTTTTGTTTTTATTTGGATTTAGCAAGTCTATATTGAAATCTCCACAAATAAACACTCCCTTCTGGTACAAATTTGTTTACATCATAGCGTACCTCTTAGCCAATAGCGGTGGCAAATTTAAATTAAAATACAGTGCAGAGTTTTTACCTGACAATGGCACAACACTGCCAGTTTTAGGCAGAATATTTAAATTTTAACTAAGATGCGCTAAAGTGCCAAATTATTGACTACACATGTCTGCAGCACAATTAGACACTCGTTTATTTAGTTTATCAGCAAAAAAAGTTTATTTGGGGGTGACTTGCTCTTTAAGCTTCCTGAGGAACTAATAAAACATCTCAGAGAAAATTCTTCATCCTTATGTGGTTTTAGCTAATACAAATACTGATTTACGCATTTATTTTGTATATTTGGTTAAAATAAACACACTAAAAGATGTTTTATCCACTACGCGGACATTGCTGGTCATCCTTTTATCATTACTGACACAATTTAAGGCCTTCTCCCTTTTATGCTAAAGTTTTAAACTGAGATCACTCTATGCTGAGAAATGATGGTGAAATCTCATACCTCGTAGCAAGCTGGGGAAAAGGAAAATGCTCCAGAGTTAGAAGTTTAATGGGAATATCTCCACAACCTCTGGTGTTTAGTGTGTAGTATTGTGTCGGACATGCATGAGTCATTAGCTACAAAATCATGTCTTTATTAATAAAAAAGAAAAGAAATGCTGTTGTTTTCCAAACTAATGGGAGTAGTTCAGCTCTGTCATGTGGCAACATTTATGTACCTATTATTGGGTTTTTGATTGATTGTTTTGTATAATAATTTTCTCCATCACAGGGTCAGATCACAATAATAGTTGCTGTGAAACAAAAGCGCTTTTTTCCCCCTCTAGTTCATGTCGTATAATCAGATCCTGATGCTGCTTCCTGTTTGTCCTTTGATGGATGAATAAAAGACTTTAAATGCACATTGTGCCTGTGGCTTTCTTGTGGTGTTTCATCTCCTAACCAATGTTTATTGTGATTTATGCACAAGAAGAGGCTGTAAAGTGATGGAATGAACTTTTTGCATTTAAAATCCAAAACATCTGCATCAATTCATTGACAAAATATGTTGTATTTATTTGGTGACTTTACTGTGGGGTGTGAGCCAAACATGTAAAGTTAATATGAATGTTCTGTCAATGTGCTGCCAGAATTCAAAACTCCTGCCATAAACGACAGAAGTGGTTCGAGGGGGAAGCTTTGACAATATTTGAGAAGGAATTTGTAACATTATCTTTATACTCATGTAGCATGTCTTCAAGCAAAGCAAGACTAAACTAGTCAAAAAGTGAAAAAAATGGTGATAAATTGACATTTAAAGCTTTTCATTTTGTCCGACAAGTTGCCAACGCATGCTGACAGTAAATTCAAAAATCAAATTCAAAATTTATTTGTCACATACACATTCATACACAGTACGAAATGCAGTGAAATGCCTTACACAACTGCTCATGACCTAAGAGTTGAAAATAAAGACTGTACACCACGAATTAAAATGAAGGGTAAATTAACTGGGAAAGAGTAAGGTAAAATATATCTGAATTAAAGTTGAATAATAGAATAGCTTTACAACAAAATACACAACACAATACAAATTAGAATAAAAGGTAAATTTAGCTGGGAAGGAATAAGATAAAATAAATATAAGTTGAAGCTGAGAATAAAGTAACTGTACAACAAAATACACAGTATGTAAATGTATAAACAGTATGTACTGGCAGTTTGTCATACTGCCAGTATGTCAGTATGACATACTGACATACTGGCAGTACACACTGACACACACACACACACACACACACACACACACACACACACACACACACACACACACACACACAGAGAAGGCAGAGAAAGCAAGGCCAAGTTCACTGATAAACCATTTTTTATTTGTTATCAAAATATGATCGGTCACTCTGAGTTTTACCGTTCACCTATCCATTTTCCATAGCTGCTCATCCATGCAGGGTCGCAAGGGTTGGTGTCTATCTTCAGCAGTCTCCGGGTTAACAGGTGAGGTACACCCTGGACATGATGCTAGTCCACTGCAGGGCAACACATAGACACACAGGACAGACCATCATACACACCCTCTCACACCTAAGGACAAATTTAGAGAGCCAAATCAACCTGACAGTCATGTTTTTGGACTGTGGGAGGAAGCCGGTGTACCCGGAGAGGACCCATGCACGCACAGGGAGAACATGCAAACTCCGACCCCAGGCCGGGAATTAAACCTGGGACCTGCTGCAAGGCAACAGCTCTAACCAGTCCTCTGAGTTTAACATACAAGCTAACTGTGAAAATGGTTTTCTACCCCTATTTTCTGCATTAGATGCCAATGTGGAATGGACGGGAAAACTCGGTTTAGAAAAGTCGGTGACATTAGCACGTCAAATTATCATTCATGGATTTGCCCATTTTGGTTCATAAAGGCTGCTGTTGACTTGGTGTCTCTACTTTCCCTCTGGGATTAATAAAGTATTTTGAATTTGAATGTCCAGGAGGCATCATTTGGAATTCTAGGATGTCCAAGGAAGATCCTGTCTTTCTTGTCTCTGATTGGCTAGAAAGGCACTACTACGATTGGCTATTTCATTTAACAGAAAACTGGCTGTCCTCACCAAGTCCTGACTGCGTCCTTCTGCCACCAGCAGAAAGCTGTTCTGGGGAGTTTAGTAAAGAAAATGTGAACTTAGCACTATAATAAACATTCTGTCCTGGTTGCAAAATATTTTATGTTTTATGTTTCATAAAAAAACTGAAATACTAAAATGTGAATTTTAAACCTTGTTGCATTTATCAAACTGTTGGACTTACTTTATATCTCTTGGCTCTGAAGCATTAGAGTACATAGGATTGTAGAGGGGGTAAATATTATTGCTTTTAAACTTAATATATTACCTCTACTTATGACCAATAGGATGTGATATTCTATATAAATATAGGATATCAACTTTATTGGTCTTTGAATGTTTAATCAGAAGATTTAGGATTCTTTGCTTTTTCAGTGATCAAACATACTTCGTATTAATTCAGGCAAAGTCAGATTTATAAAAAGTAAGAAATTTATTTTCTACACAAATTAAAATGTGACAACTATAAACAAGACAAATGTGATGGATGAATCTAAGTGGATGGAATGTGAAGCATGATGATTGAATGGCGCGTGTTTATCAGAACCTTGAATCTAGAGCAAACTGAGTTCTGGGTGTGAAAAGAATTTGGTCTCTATTAAACTAACAAAGTTGGTTCCTATCAAAACCGCATCAGACGCAATCGTGTCATGCCTAGGTACACGTTCCTGGAGATCCGAGATGTCAAGTAGTCGGTGACCCCAAATGCACGTGGCTCGTAAGAAAACCTTGATGCGACCAAGTCAGTCCTAGGATGTCTCCTGAGTCCCAACAGATAGATGAAATCGTTTTTTCAAAGAGTTTTGCTTCAGCTGGCCGGTCCGGAGCTCTGCTCAAAACAAACTAACTGGATCACTCCGCAAGTGATTCGGTTTTAATATTCCCATATTATGATTACATGGCCAATCAGGACAAAAGAGGTTAAGAGGTGTTAACAAACAAACCTCAGAACACACGTCTTTTCCAGATACAAGAATGTTCTAGTTCTGTGGATAAAGAATCTTTATGTGCAGTGATGTTAACTTTAATTTATATCTAATGAACATTGTGTATGAGTCTAGATGATGATTCACTTGTTAAACCAAACATTACTGATCATAACATCAAAATGTTTCGTTGTAATATAAAAATTCATTTAAACTTCATTGAATTAGGCACAGATTATTCAAACATTAACATTATTATTCATATAACATGTGTTCATTTAACCATATGTTTATTTAATGATTATTTAACTTATGAGTTGTAAAAGTTCATCTTTCATGAGAGTGTTCAGTCCTGCAGTCTTATCAAAAGAACGTTTTGCTTGGGAACATAGGCTGATATCTTGTGCCCCTGAAATGTCAACAAGGACTGCAGAATCTTCTGGCATGTTGGAAGATAGAATGTAAAATCCACTTTAGAGAATGGAATTATGTCTGCAAATGACCGGTGGCATGTAGGTCAATAAGTAGGTGAAAAATGACCATTTCTGGATGTTACAGGATAAACATATGTGCCTCACCTGGGTATGACATTTAATAAAACTGCCCTATTCTGCCAAGCTGTGTGCATCAGGTCTGTTTCTTCTCTAGAATAATAAAAACGGGTGAAAAATAGGTCTGAATCATAAGCAGCTTTAAAGTCATTTTTGATTAAATGATATACATTTAATCTGATGATGAGAGATGTGCTTTAACTTGCAAACAACCTTAACCTATTAAAGCAAGATAGCCCAATAATGAAGTAATAAGATAACCCCAATAGAGCCAACAGATGTAAAGTCAGTCTACAGTGTGATAAAATGCTACAAGAATTATTACAAGTTCACATTTGATATTTTTCAGGCTCTCTTATGAAAGAAACTGAACCTGGTTTGTTCCTAAATGGGAAAGGAAGTTTATCATAGCGATGAGTTCACATTTTCATTAAAAAAACTCCTCAAGATCTGGCTGTAAACATAAAAACCTGCAGCGAGGGAGAAATGTTTCCTCTTACATGAAATAGCCAATCATAGTAGAGCCCTTCCGGCCAATCAGAGGCGAGAAAGGCGGGTCCTTCCTTGTACATCCTACAATTCCAAATGATGCGTCCAGGAGAGAGCAGAGCACATCTCAGCTAGTAAAAGCTAACTGTTAGCATTAGCAACTTCACAACATGGCAGAACTCCTTCAGGCTTGCATTATTTGTGGAGATAAAACATCACCGTTGCAAAGCAAACAGAGTCAGTGACAGAGTTGGGTTGCTGTTAGCCAATCAGAAGCGAGATGTCCAAATATCAGGAAATAAGACTGCAATAACTGCTGTCTGCTGCTCACCTCTGCTCTGGCTAACTTCTACTTCCTGAAACATGAGTGCCAGAGTTTTTCTTTCCAAGAGATTGACTGATTCATTCATTTATACTAGAGACCACTGCAGATGTATTGAAAACTCGAGTGGACTTGGTCATTAGTTTTTGGGAGTTTGTAATTATTATTCATATAAACAGGAATATAATGTGGGATTTGTGAATCATTAAAATGTTTAAATCAGTCAAAAGCAAACATTCAGTAAACAGAAAATGAGTATTCTCAACAGCTGGTCAGGATCACTTGAGGAGTTACGTATGCAGGTAACATTTACTGTAATGGGGGTTACCATTTTTTACCAGTCATTGGAAAGTTGCAATGTAAAGGTAAAGAAGACAGTAGATTTCAGAGTACCTGGAAGTTAAAAAGTCACAAAATAGTTGCAACATCTGAACAAAAATAACAGATAGTTTGTTTTATTTAGGTTGTAAAAGCCAACAGCCATGTTTTAGTTTCCACCAAAGCTATAAACTAAAGTTGTTACAGGTGTTCGACTGAACCAGGACACGGTTTTATGATGAACTGAGTATTTTTATCCCTACACAGAACTTTAAGGTCATAGGCAGGCAGGCGAAGGCAAACCCAATTCGTTTGGATGAAGAAAACTTTCAGTGGCATTTTTGGAAAAACAGGAACAATAAGCAGGACCCAAGATGATGATGATTTTTATTTTGAGCTGACGAAGCACAAAAACACCAAAAGCACCATCAAGATGAAAGGCTTGTCAAGTAAGAGGTGCGGTTGAGTAGTGGCCCTGTTCCTGAATCAAACCGATGCATTAAACCAATTTATCTGAACACTTAGCAGGACTGAATCAGCTGAACGATCTTGGCTGTGTGTACAATGAAACAGCTAAAGGTTAAATCCAAAACAGGTGTGCTGATTAACAAACTAGGAGCAGGTGTGCAGAGGAAGAAAACTTAAGCATGATAGTATGAGAGGAGAAGCAAGGTAGCACCAAAAATGAAGTCCTAACATAAACTTTTTGTGATTTGTGTTCGGTCTAACCAACAGTCCTTTTTTTCATACCAGAACGTTAAACTGAATAAAACAAACAGAGAATTAATATTTTCACACACTAATCAATAACACATTGATGTGGAAGTGGAACCCTGATATTTTTACAGCCAGCAGCCCTACAGACATAATGTGTGTAACCTAATCTGCTTCGTTTCACTCAACCACCAACATGAGATGAGACCTTTATGCTGCCTTTTATTATTAAGAAAGTGAGGGATAATTCAGTCTAATTATTTGCATCATGTTTATAATGACAGCAAGTGACATACAGGCACAGGTCAGACCCACTGTTCTGCGTTTGGGGAAAAGAATTTCTGCTATTTGAAACAACTGAGAATGGTTGCAGACTCCTCCAGGTTCTTTGGATCTGTTTCCAGACTGGAGAGTAAAAACTGCAACAGAAGAGGGAAAATGAATTTAAAGCCTGAAATGGAGCTTGGCATCCTGAGTGAGAACACGAGCAGGGAGAAAGCAGGGAGAGGTGAGATGAACATGTGAGAAAAAAATGAAAGAGAGAGGAAGAGAATAGAGCGTGAGAATGAGTGAAGATGGATAAACAGAGGGTGGGAGGGAAGGACGGTAAGACAGAAAAACGGAGAGGTGGTGAAAGTGAGTGAGTGAGAGATGGGCAGGGGTGTATAAAGAGACGGAGGGAGTGATCTAGGAGAGGCAGCCATATAGAGGGAGAGGTGACAGAGTGGATCATCCTCTATTCCTTGCCAGCCTCATCATGTTCATCCTGCAGATGTTGACTGTTCTCTGTCTCACTGCTGTCTTCCTGACATCTGTGGAAGGTAGGACTCAGCTATTCTTTTGCATGCGTGTGTGTGAGTGTGTGAGTGCTGCATGGATTGCATGCACCCTGCAGCTGGACACTGTTGCAAAAAGGAGCCGAGGCGAAGGCAGAAAAAGGAAGGAGAAGAGATGGGATAGCAGCAGGAGAGGTGGATGTAAACAGAGGCAAAAGCAGAAAGGATGAGTATCTGAAATCTCACCACACTCATGCAGAGAGATGGGAACTGTGTGAGATCAGAAGTGCTCTGATTCTTCCTCATCCGTGGCACAACAACGCAGCTCCCACTGCTTCCCATCTCTACTGGATTTGTTTACACGTTTGGTTTGGATGAGGCGGCATTACGGCAGAGCTGCCACACAAACGCACACCCTTCCTCTCATTTCACAGGCGTGACGGTATGTTGTCTCACCGCTGCAACTCATCTCACGTTCCAAAATAAGGATGCCCTACAAACATTTTAATTTGAAATGTTTCTGGCAAAAGTTTTCATGAAATTGTGGAATATTAAGCACGATTTTGCTCTTTAATAACTAACTATTTGTGTTTGTTTTCCAGCTAAAGGTGTGCAGATGCAGAGGGATGTCCAGTGTTGCATGTTGTACTCCCAGGGCAAGGTGCGGACCAAAGATGTGCTGCGATTTGAGGTGCAGACCGAGGGGCCTGACTGCAGTATACAAGCCATCATGCAAGTATTCCAGAAATCCACTCCCGCAGCTTAAGAGCACAGAGCAATTTGCAGGAATGGAAAATATGCCTCTTGTTAGTGGAGGGCAGAGCTGGGCTCAGAGGCATTGTCGTCTTTCCAGGTCAAGTTGTTACGGCAGGGCTTGGATGTGTAATTGCCAGGAAAGTAAGACAGGAAATATGTGGGAATAACACGCCATCTGATAATACATCACAAGCCAGCTGAACCCTGCAGCAGTCAGCCAGCCAGTCAGTCAGAACAGCAGGGTTTAGTTAAATAAACCGCATCGTGATACTCATTGTTTCCAGCAGGTCTGAGAAATCTGATGTAGCGAGGGAGTTTAAACCTTTTGCACCTGATCCAGTTCACACAAACACAGAATTCCCTCTCACTACAAATAACACATTTTTGAGCTCTACCACCAACATGCTTTGCCCTTCCGCTTTATTCCGTCTTGTTTTATTATTTATATCGTTTAATCATCCAACACGAGACGGCGGTTCTTTAATCCTGATCACTGAGCTGAGTAAAGGAACAACTTATTTTCTTTCTGCAGTCTTTACACCAAGAAGGCAGTGAAATGTGCCGACCCCAGAGATCGGAAGGTGAAGAGGTTGTTGAGGAAGCTTCTGCTGAGACAGAAACTCAAGTCCCAGAGAACCATGTGGCTCCTTCCTCGAGACAACCTGCCCGTCATGTCGGAGGTCAGAGCCGACACAGACGTGACATGAAATAACCACACAGTTCTTTAGGGATGTGTAATCCTCACCTGAGTAGGTCTTCCAGTTCAGAAATAAAATCCTTGATCAATGCTGTCATAAGATGGCAACAAAACAAAGTTTGAAATGACTCACCAAATAGGAAAAAAATCAACATCCTTCCCTCCTAGCTTCTCCTATGTCCAAATGGTGCTGCTTTTATTCACTCATCATTAAGAATTTTCAAATCTAGCAATGAGATCTTCAAATAGATTTGACGGCAACAATATCAACTGTGTCAGGCCAGATGTTCTCCTGTTTTGACCCATTTAGGACAAAAAAAGACAACTGGGCGGTTCTCAGTGAGCAGTGAAGGAGTCCACCACAACTGGAGAAAATCTCGTAGTCTAACGTAAGTTCTCCAGACTTTATAAACATTTCAGATCATAACTTGCTTTATAAAGTACTCATCTGCAACGTGTTTGCATTTGTCAAACTTCTCAACAGGCCAAGTAAGATCCCAGCAGCTTGTTGAGTTCCCTCGACGACGCTTGCTGATGATCCAGTCATCTCGTGTCTCTCTGTCCGTCTCCTCGGGACCAGATCTGGGCAGCAATACATATTTAAACAACTTTAGACAATTAAACACGAACTGTGGGTGGAAGCGTCAGAGGAATAATATTTGTAAGATAAGCTGGAGTGATTGTTTTTCCTTAATGGCTTATACTGTTATTTGCCAGAGTCTGCCTGAAAGTCACCGCCTTCTAAAACATCGTAAACACGTTTGGCTGATGTAAAATCAGTGAAACAGTTGTACTAAAATCAGCATCAATATTCATATATTATATCAACAAGGTATTCTGTGCATCTTTGTGACTTGTAGACCTTGAACATGTAATACATCAGTAACGTAGATGGGTTTTGTCACATTTAACCCAACTTGCAGAATATTGAGTAAAATGATTTCAGTATTAATGTGCATTTTGTTTTTTATCTTTAAGCATTTCTATTAAGGGTTGAAGCGATTTTTAACAGCATCACACCAGAATCCAGATTCTCCTGATATTTTCTGTGTGCTCTTTTAAAACGAGGCTCTATTTCTGCTTTACATTTGTCTTTTTCACCAACATTTAACTATGCCAAAGTTTTCATGAGCCGACCCATCACACAGCCAGGCTGTTAAACCGTCGAGGGCTCACTTGTGTGTGAGGTACACAAGAATTGGATTGTAGAAGAATGAACTGTGTCTTTAGTGAAATATTTTATAAAATAATCTGAAAAATTTCAGTGTCTTTTGTTTATTTTTGACTTTGTGTCCTGAGTGGGTCTAGTCAAATGTTATTGTAATATTGGCCCAACATTAGGTTTTTTTTTGACTAATATACGATTTAAAATGTTTGCCAAAGATTTAACATTGCAGCCAAGAAGTATAGCATTTCAGGTTTCTTTTTAGTTGTTTTCCAGAAATTCTGAAGATTTTTTAAAGGTGTGGTTCCCTGAAAAAACATTTTTTCTGATTACATTCAGACAGTTTTTTAATGCAGGCTGAACCTGAAGTCTCGTCCTCCTATCTCCTGCATTACCTTCTGATGGAAAATAGACGGATACATTCTAGGATCTGAAAAGCCTGACAGATCTACGTCACGCTGTGAATCAGCATTCAAGGACTTCCTCATCTTGACTCATAACGGGAAAGGCTGTTATTGGTTTGACATCCAACAATCAACAGAGGACATCTTGGCTAGTTTAAGCTAACCATTAGCTCCTCCTCGCTTGTGTAATTTGTGGAGATAAAACATCCATGTCGTAAGTCAGTGGTAGTCACGTTGCTAGCCAGTCCGGGGCAAGATGTCCAAAAATCAGGAAATAAGACTCCATAACCTGCCGTCTGAAGCTCAGCTGTGATGTGGGCAAATTTTATGTCCAAAAAATTGTGCACCGCTATATTTTTCCTCCCCAGAACCATTAACAAGGCATTCATTCTTACTAGAGACCACTGCAAATGTAGTTACTGAAGGAGTTAACCACATCTTTAAGGTTTTCTTTGGACTTTGGCTGCTTTTTAAAAAAAAAATTTGTCCATATTTTTGCGAAGTGTGTGATTTAAAATAGAGGGAAAAAAGAGAAGTAAGGACAAAAGGTGCCAGGTCTAAAATACTGTCTACAGTTAATAAACAGCAAAAAGTCAACACGGGAAAAGAAATTTTATGCTCTGAGAGTCATCGGAAAACCACTGATTAAGACAAAATTAAAGAAAGTCTGACTATGGGTGCACAACATAGTGGCCAAACATCTGATGATGCATTCATATTGAACCTTCAAACCTTCCAGGCTCCACAGTTACATCACTTTGCGCTCTCACATTTCCACTGCAGCACAGATGGCTCTTTCATGCAAGAAAAACATCAACTCTGAAGTAGAAGCTAAAGCAAACAAAACAGCTGCTGTGATTCAGTGGACCCAAAGGATCTGTACAATTGTTTGTTGGTTGAAAACATTGTTCAAACACATGTTCACATGTTTTTTGTTTTTTGTAGTCATACCAAGATGTAATTATTCAAATTTACTTTACATGGTTAAACCATTCAGACATGCCGCCCATGGCCCATCAACCACGTTACAGCCATGTGACCCAGTTTGTTAAAGACTTCATATTTAGAAGCATTTTGATTTAATTATTTTTTGTACATGTTTCCTTCACATGACTTAAAGTACTTGTGTTGATGAATGAATGCTTCATTATCTATGTATTTTTAATATCTTTATCTATATTATTATTGTAAAAAAATGATTTTGAGAAAATGTATAACTGTATTCTTTTCCACCATGCTGCATATTTGAAAATTTACTGTTACTCTAAATCAAATTTGAAACTTTTTAAATTGTTTTTAGTACTTTAGTAGATTCTTGACCCAAAGTAGAATACAAATGTTTATTAATGCATCAGGACTCAAAGTATAATCCAAACATTAACATGTTTTCATTCATTTGTTCAGGGGTTGCTCAGAAAATCCATATAAAATAGAAAATTCCAATAAAAAAGTTAAATAGGTTTTTATACGATATTATTTATCATTCATTCTAAACAATGGTTACATGGTGGCACAGTTAGTAGAACTGTGTCCTCACAGTGAGAAGTTGCTGGTTCAAATCCTGGCAACGGCCTTTCTGTGTGGAGCTTACATGTTCTCCATGAGCACATGTGAGTTTTCTCTGGGTTCATTCCTCCCACAGACCCAAACAAGCATGCTGGGTGAAGTGGCAACACTAAATCCTCCCTGTTTGTGTGTGACTAGTTGTTACTGACTGTGGACTTGTCTGATGTGTCACATGCCTTTTGTCCAAATGTTTATTATTTACTGCACAAACATTTACCACAAAATGCATTTACTGAAAAGACAACTTGATTACTTCATAAATAAAATCATTAGTACAAATCCTGAGAATAATGAACAAAAAGAAGAAAGTTTGAATGTTGAAGGTAGTCAAAACTTAGCATGTTGTATTTACTAAGAATACCATAATAATAATAGTGATTTTTTTTCCTCAACCTATTTAAGGCTTGATTGAGGTCTCATTTGCCTGGGACCAACAGGAAATCACCATGTAAAGCTTCTACGGATCAATAAAAGGTTAACTAACCTGAAATAAAACAGCTGTAGGCCCTCAGACTTGTAAAAGGTTTTCGTTTGGTTTGCAATGTAATATGAGGAAGGCAGCACAAGGTAATTTGTTGCCGATCGCTTCAGCACTGGGTGAATCTTCCACAGTGTATGAAAAGTGCAACTTTTAAAACTAGCTTACCTAAAAGAAGATGTATTTTTTCACGATATCACGTCTGTCCTAGCTCATTTAAAGTCTTAGTTAAATCGCTTTCATCCATAACGCTGTGTTGTAGCTCTGTGTTGCTGCAGAGCACAACACTTCCCGCTATTCTCCTATTTGAGTTTCACGCGGCTGCAGACGTCACGTGAGTTACGCGAGTGAAACCTAGCAATACGCTAAAGGAACGTTTATTTTCCAATGCATTAAGAAACACTATAAACAAAGCGGTCACACACATTGTAACATTCAGTTTAAAATAGAATTGTTAGAAATAGTTGAAAACGTTGAAAGTAATAATAATTTCAAAATGTATTAAATATATTGTTGAGGGGGTAGTGTAGTTCATTTAAGAGGGTGACGCCCCTGAACGCCCCCTCGTGGCGCTGGGCCTGGAGATACAGTAGGTGAGAGAAACAATCACAGCATTCAAACACTTCAACTGTGCTTCTGTTTCTCCTTTAACAATGAATATTAGGCATATGTTTAACTTTGTTGGTACTAAAGTCCATACCATCATGTTTTATGCGTTTAGTAAAATACATGAAGCTTGTAGCCATTTGTAAATTTTATCCCACACAGCAGATAATCTAGAGGAAGCTTGACTGATGTTCCTATCAAGTACATAGATAACAGCATCATCTGCATATATGCTGATGTCAGTATCTTGGCACAAAGCTGGAACGATGTTCATATGGACATGTGCTCACAATGGCTGCTGGGGTTAGCCACCAGTTCCATATGACCCTACTGAGGAAGAAGAAGTGCTGATAGAGGATGGATGGATGTTTATAAACAGAACCAGAGGCCATAGAGTAGTAACTGAAATGATGATAAAACTGGTATTCGTTGTCTAGGTTAATAAGGAATGTTGGGTTAAAGCAAGTTTAATGAAAATCTAAATGTTTTTATATTTATTTATTTTGGATGAGAGGATGACAGCACATTCAGACAGTGGCATTAAAGGTAAATGGTTTCTAAGTGATCTATTATGAACACAAATATTTTACATAGAGTTTTATGATCAGTTGTTTTGCTGCCGTGTAACGTTTGGTTCTGGACCGGATAACATCCTCCACAAGGGGTAGCCACAATCTCAATAATCAGAATCAGTTCACTTCCTGAGACATTTATTAGTCACATTTTTCATTTGCTGTCCATTCAAAAGCTCAGCTGTTCTCCAATAAGAAATAACGTTCCATCTAAAATTACATCGAGCATCAAGTCAAGCTTCTAAACAAAAATTTAAACCACAGAAAATTAAGTAAACTTTAAAAAATTAAACAAAAGTTAAGTAATCTATATTTTAATTATTGAGCACAACTTACAATGAAACAAATGCATATAAAAACTCAAAACTTCAAAAGTTTTTAACTCTACCTTCCCACAAAACTTTAGAGAATTGTTAATTCACTTTTTTTAATAAAACTAAATAAAAATGACAATTTCTTTAAATAATATGACATGAAAATGAAGCTAACCACAGTGTTGAGCTGCAATTGTTTGCTGCAGTATCACACATAAAAAAATGGGTCAAATATTAAAGATAATAGCACCACATAATTTTGACATCTCACACATATCTATGAGAGAGCACAGAGTGAGGACCACTCTCTAAAGCCACTAAAATTACATCAAACTCAAACATTATTTACTTTAACAATTCCAATGTTTACCAGTCAAATACATTCAAAGTCTTCAGCAGTTACATCATGTCAGGGAACCTTAATAACACAAGGTAAAAATAAATTAAATAAATAAACAATAATGAAAAGCACTGATAGGCTGACAGCCTTCTGATTTTGTGCGTTTCTGTTGCTCTGAAACTCCTGTATTTAAATTTTGAGTGGCCTAAAACTTCTGATAAAGAGGTAGTCATGGCGTTGAAACCCAAATAGGTGTCTGCTGGTAAAACAACTGAAGTTGGGTAAAGGTGATGAGCAGAACTATTGACACTCTTTTTATGACTTTTCTTGTCATAATACTGTTTGTTTTTTTTGCACTGATGTGCAAATCTTTCACTACATTAAAACTATGCAAGATTAAATTTAAAGGTGTGGTTCACTGAATTTTTTTTTAAATTATTTCTGATTTTAATTGGTCACTCTGAGTTTTCATGCAGGCTGAACGTGAAAATAGTCTCCTACACCTATCTCCTGCATTAGCTTCTGATAGAAAATAGAAATAACAGTAATAGCTAACATTCATGGACTCACCCATCTTGGCTCACGATGGGGAAGGCTGTTGTTGGTTTAGCGTCCAGGAAACAGCAGAGAACGTCTCAGCTAGTAGAAGCTAACTGTTAGCATTAGTAACTCCACCACACTGCAGAGCTCCTTCAGGCTTGTGTTATTTGTGGAGATTAATGTTGCAAAGCAAACAATCAGGTTGCTGTTACCCAATCAGAGGTGAGATGTCCAAATATCAGGAAATAAGAATCCAAATCCTGCCGTCTGAAGCCCTCCTCTGGCCTGGCGATCTTCTAGATCCTAAAACAGGTGCACCAGGGTTTTTTGTACTCAGAGTACAATAACATTCATTTCTACTAGAGACCAATACAAATGTATTGAATAAATGAGTGAACCACACCTTTAAACAAAGAACTCAAAGGTTCATGGAACTGAAGGGTTGGATCTTTTCACATTGTGGTCTCACTGTTGAGGTGGTTGAATGAGTCATTCTCCTGGCAGATCAGCTGGTAGGGCTTCTCGTTCTCCTCAATCACGGAATTCTTAACCTCAGCGTCTTGACTCTGCAGCTCTCCACGAGAAAGGTGCTCCACGATTCCGGCTCCGAGTGAGTCACCCAGCACGTTGGTGGTGGTGCGCAAACGGTCCCTGCAGCGACGAGATGGGAGGATTCAGGAAAAATGTGGGACATTTGCAGAACCATCAACATGTCTGCTGTAAAAACATTTAGAGGCATTCTGATCTGCCACTCTGCATTATGCATCAGTAACCTTTGCAGATGTGTGACCTCTGAGCTCTCTGAAGCTTTACAGTGACATTTAGGCTGGCACAGTCCCAGACCGAATTAGACAGAACTCACAAGAACCAATCCACGGCGATGATCAGTGTGATGTCCTCTGTGGGCAGTCCCACCGATGTCAATACGATCACCATGGTAACCAGGCCGGCCTGAGGAATGCCTGCTGCTCCGATGCTGGCAGCAGTTGCTGTGATACTAAGTGGGTGGTGGGAGGGATGGAGACATTTCAGAAAAGGGAAACAAACAAACAGCACATGTCTGGAGTGAAATTAGAGAATCACACCGCACTCCACAAACTGGACCACTCATTTCCTCTATCATTAATAAAGTCATGAACACTTCTGGTATGACACGCTTTCATAGAAGTGAGCAAATGGGCCGTGATGAGGCATGTATCTGACTCCAAAGACAAGTAATGGGTAAAACTATAATACTGAATTGACACATTGCTTAACCCAAACATTATGTTAAATTTCATTTCAAATCAAAGATGCAGTGATGCTGGCGATCATTGTCATGTGTTCAAACTGAGCCCTATGTGCTTCTCAGAAGTCTCACTAGAGAAATAACAAAAATGTTGATGAATTCCCCATATCTGTCTTTAAAACACTATTAAAGACACACTTCACTTTGTTGACATTTCGGTCTTTTATTATTTATTTTAATTTCTAATGTATTTTATAAATGATTTTATTTTTTTTCACATGGTTTTTATTCTTAAGTTGCACAGTGGTCACTTTGTTGTAGCATGCGTTATAAATAAAGTTGAGTTTTGAATTTTTCCTGATGCATATATTTACTCTGAAAGTGTTTTCCATCTCCATATTTTTCCAGATTTTGATGTCATAGAGGGACACTAATAGTTCATGATATCCAAAAATACCTTGGCAAGAAAGTGAAAATATTTCTAATTTTTTAAGTTTTAAATTATTTCAATAGGAATAAAAATGATTCTAATAAATTCATGATATTATGAAAAAAATTATAATAATTATATTAGAAAGGTATTTCTGTGGAACATGAAGGATTGTAATTTTAATTCAAGTAAAAAAATTTCCCCGAGAAATTCTATTTTAAAAACTGGGAGTTAACATCAAACAGTTCCAATAATGTTCTTTGTGTTTAGTTTTTAGTCAAAATCACTCACCTGATGGTGAGAATCTGCCCAAAGTTCAGGTCCATGTCATTGACTTGAGCGATAAAGATGGCCGCCACTGCTTCGTAGAGGGCGGTGCCATCCATGTTTATGGTGGCACCCACGGGAAGGACAAAACGTGTCACTCGTTTGTCCACGTGATTGTTTTCTTCAAGACATCGGAAAGTGATGGGCAGGGTAGCAGAACTGAGATACAGAAACAACATCCATGAGGAAAAGCTACAACATTATGGTAATAATTGCATTTTGGTTATTAACTAATTAATTTTATGACATGTTTTTTTATCCTTCTACCATAAAGAAGAGAGAAGGAGAAACAATATTTTATATAGCGCCTCTCAAGATAAAGATCACAAGGCACTTCACAATAAAATAAAATAAAATGCAAAGAATTGGAAAAAGTACAAAATTGCGATTGAAAAAATGGAAAGACAAGGAAAGAGAAAACAAATAAGAAAGATGTAATCAATGGAAAGACAGAATTGTTAGAAAGAGCTGGATGAGGAGAAGGTAGAATAAGAATCTACCGAAGATCACATAAAAGCCAGTCTGAACAGGTGAGTTTTCAGCTGCTTTTTAAAGGAGTCCACTGAGTCCACTGATCTCAGGCTCAGGGGGAGAGAGTTCCAGAGCCTGGGGGGCCACAGCAGCAAATGATCTGTCACCTTTGGTCTTTAGCCTGGTGCGCTGTACAACCAGTAGGCTTTGGTCACTGGACCTCAGGGACCTGCTGGGGGTGTGGGGACTGAGAAGATCACCAATGTAAGATGGTGCTTGTCCATGTAAGGCCTTATAGACCAGAACCAGGATCTTGAAATGAACACTGGAGTTGACTGGCAGCCAATGAAGCTGGAGGAGAAGCGGGGTGATGTGGGTGTGTTTGGAGGACTTGGTCAGAAGCCGAGCACAGGCTTTCTGAACCACCTGTAGACGGTTCAGGGAGGTTCTGCTCAGACAAGTGAAAAGAGTTGCAGTTTATAAAACTGCTTTTTGGATGGTGATTTACAATTTTCCTCATTGCTGCAGCTTCTTGTACAAGAGTTTTCTAATAATAGTTTAAAGAAATAATTTTTAAAACTACATTCTTTTGTGCAATCACTCTGTCACAGTGGGAAGAAAAAACCTACAGCAGACAGAAATCACATGTCTTGAACACAATTTGCCCATGTGTTTTTCCAAGGATCTCAGGCAAGGTGCTGAAAACACTCATCACTTATCAAATTCTCATCACTTCCAACAACCAGCACAAATTACATTTCAGTAACTTAATCTCTATGGTTATTCCCAAAGCTCGCACCTCCTTTGTCCTCTCCTCATTCTAGTTTGCTGCTTCCAACGACAGGAATGAGCTGCTAAAATCACTGAAGCTCACTACCTACACTCCATTATCTACCTTCAATAATTCATGCAAGCAATAGCTTCTGATCAATGTGTCTGGTTCTGAGCACTTAAAGTTCAAGTCTGTTTTGATTACTTGTACATATTATATATGAGAACAGTCCTTTGTCTTTATGTCTAACAGTTTTATCTTATTTTTATCTTATCTGTTTTTCTTCGATGTAAAGTTAACTATGTGTCTGTTGCTGCTGCCTCTTGACCAGATCGTCATTGTAAAAGAGAAAGAGTTCTCAATCATCTCAACTGGTTAAATGAAGGTTACTAATTAAATAAATAAATACAGCAACAATATCAAGAAGATCATTAAGAAATAGCAACACAATGAGGCTCACCTGGAGGATGTTCCCAAAGCAGTGATGAGCGCCTGCAGCAAGCTGCCAATGAAGCTGTAGGGGTTCTTTCGTGTCACCAGAAAGTAGAGCAATGGCAGGACCAAGAGTCCATGGATCAGAAGGCCCACAATGACAGATACAGTATACATCCCTAATTGACCACCCACTTCTGCCAGATCCTTCATCTCTACAATCTTCCCTGCAATCAGAAACAGGATTCCCACTGGAGCATACCTGGGAAGAGATGGTTCAGACTCGTAAGTGTGTAATGATATGAGCTACAATGGTACCTGCTAACATTATACAGGCATAATGGCAGGTAAAGCGTAGTAGAAGAGCTCAAAGTGTTTTAACTGACCAGATGATGATTGCTACCAGCCTCATGATGGCTTCATTCAGGCAATCAAAGAAGTCCCTGAGAGCCTGGCCCTGCTGCTTCATGTTACCGATGACCAGGCCAAAACACATGGAGAAGACCACCAGACCCAGAGCGTTTACCCCGCCAGAGGAACCAGACACAGGGACAGTTTCTTCAACCATCTCCTGTTATGGAAAACCACTGATTTAGTTTTTTGAACTGGTGTGCACCTGGATCTGAACATTTATGGAGAAAACCATGGCTGTCAAAATTAACACTTTAACTTGGATTAATCCATCATGATGATTAATCTGATTAAAAGTTTTAACAAGATGAACCCATCTGCTATGCAGAATGACACAAAACCCAGGCAATGACTCTGAGTTTGCATCTCGGACAGTTTGTCTGAGTCGAGTTACTGTTATGCGTAAATGTGCAGTTAATCCACTAGTAATCGGTAGCAGATGCTAACTAGCCCTCTTGATGGGAAATTTGAGTATTAAAAAAGGCAGAACAGTCGACCGACAAAGTGTTATGCACATTGTGCAAGAACAAATTTTCTTTTCACATAAGCACTTCCAGCTCAAAATACCACATTAACATGATGTCAGTCAGAGATGCTGCTAGCGCTTTGGCTAACGCCTCAACCAGCTTACAACAAACCACTCTCACAGAGTGTGGAGACCTCGAGTAAGTCTACCTCAGACAAACTGACTGACACATTCAGGAGCTCATGACAAGCTGGCACTGCTGGCTCACAAATATCTTACCACTCCTGTAACCACTCTTCCACGTGAGAGATGGTTCTCTGGTGCTAAATTTTTTTAAGTAGGAGGGGCACGCTTTCCACTTGGGTAATGTCAAGTTAGGATTTCTTAGTAACTGGTTGAGAAATGAGAAAACAGAAGGAGATTTCAGTTCACCTGGATGGTTTGAAGCACTCTGCTGATGTTTCCACTCAGGTTAGACTCTGTGATGTTTAAAGAGTCAGTGAGGTTCAGAGTCAGGGTAATGTTCCGAGTGTGAACAGTCTTCTTGTACACCGTTTTATACTACAAGACACATTCAAGAGAAAACCTTTGTCATGTTCCGTAAAGCTGGGGTATGCAACTTTAATGGTTAAGTAACTTCAGAAATGACACTCTTATCAGTAAGTAGCTTGGACTGGGTGGATCTGTTGTGGCAGCTCCACTTGTTGAACACTCTCTGATGGGAGAGGAGCCCACCCCAGCACCACGAGTAGAGATCAAAGCTGTTTGCTTCATCTCAGTCTCCAAAAGTTACTAATGACACCCTGGAAAATTGCTAGATTTTTACTGGTTGCTCTTCGAGAAAGAGGAACTAGAGGTGTTTAAAAACTCGATAAATATAGTGTGGCATGTAGCTCCTTCCAGAAAGGGAGGGGGAACAGGGGCGGGAGCTGTAGCTGCGAAGACTTCTAAATCTCCTCCTCTATAATAAAAGTCAAGGGTTTTAAAATGCCTGGTCGTAAAAGTGGGCCTTAAGCGGTGACTTGAAACAGGGAAGGGATAGTGCCAGCCTCACTGAGATAGGAAGAGCATTCCAGAGGGGCAGGTCAGCATAGACGAAAGCACGCTGACCCCGCATTTTGTATTTCATTGTGGGAACACAAAGCAGCAAGCAATCAGCAGATCTAAATGCACAATTTGGCACATAACAAGTCACGAGGTCAGACAGGTAAACCGGTGCCAGACCATTCAGTGCCTTAAAAACAAAGGTCAGAATTTAAACTTCACTCTGAAGTTCACGGGTAGCCAATGGAGCCACACCCAGGGACGGACTGGGACTAAAAAACAGCCCTGGACTTTGACTAGGCCCGACCCAAAGTAATCGGCGCGCGGAAACTCGGCAGCAAACATATGTGGTCAAACCATCAAAATTATATTAACAGCACTAATGTTGACTATATCTTGTATTAAAAGCTGTATTACTGATAAGCTTCATAATTTATGCAGTAATTAATCTTCTTACTGCACAAATAATACCACATCCAAATGAAAATGCAACATTACAAATGTAACTTCTGTATTTAAGATTTTCAAAGTTTGTGAGCATTAACTGTAACACTACTACCAACCTTTTTACGTTAAACCACAACGTATTTCTTATTACCCACTACATGTGGCCCTTTACAGTTAAAATGTTGAAATTTAGCTGTTATCATAAAATAAAATTGCAACCTAAACATGAATTCCTAACATCAATCCTTGCAAATGTTTCTCCTCTTACATTCCATACTTACTTCCCCTGGATCTGCCTGTGGAACCAGCGCATCTTTCTGTCCCTCATTACTGCTGGCATGTTGCTGTGTAGCTATCTGCCTGAAGGTTGGTTTATGCTTGATGCGTCCGCGAGTTTCGCATGGCTCCGCGCGGCAAAATTGCGTCATTTTAACAACCACGCCCCTCCACCTGGCCCCTGCACGACTCAAACTTTCCACACCGCGCAACTAGGAAATTTTCTAACCATGCGGACGGCCGAACACGGAAAAACATGGCGGACTGGCAAGAACTTGTTATGGCAGAGTTCATAAATAAAGACATTTGTATGATTCAGCTCTCAAAGATCACCGTGATCAACATGTTGTTAATAATTCTTGGAGAGAAATAGCTCGCACTGTCGGAAAAGATGAGGACGCTGTTAAAAAATGCTGGAAAAACATGAGGGACTGACATGTGAAGGCAAGGAAGGGGAACAAATGGAAAAGTGGTGATCCTGGTGGAAACAAGAACACTCCACCAATTCTAAAAGAGCTGAGTTGACTCTCAACTTTCATTAACAACTGTTTTAAACAACAGCAATTTCTACTTCTACTATGGTGTAGTGTTGGATGCATGCTCCATGCTGCCCCCTACAGTTTGGGAGAATATTGGCCCACCGCAGAAACAAGCCGCATGAACCATAAACGCTGCTAGTTGTGAAGCGCGTTCCATCTGCGAGCCGCATCACCAAGTGTTAAGTAAATGCGTCAAGCATAAACCAAGCTTGGCTTCACTGCTGTGAACCTACTGCGAGATGCTGCTGCTGGCTGTACTGCTAAATATGTCAGTTAATTTGTGACATTTAGAGGCTTCAGCATCTAATGCCTGCAATTTTTTTTCTCTTGCCTTCTCAGCCCCACCCTTTTCTTTCCTTTTTTTTTTTTTACTAGCGGCCGGGTTTTGCATCGTTTTTTTTCTACTGCTTTTGCCTCCTCTCCGCTTCAGCTTCTTCTTCTCCTTGCCTGGCGGCCACAGCCAGTGTAGCTGGCATCCAACTTAGAGGTGCAGTGCTGCCACCTAGAGTGCTGGAGCATGAAAGAGCTTTGAGGGGGGACAAAACAGGTGTTGAAAGCGTGCGTGGAGAGTGGTGGGCCCGCCCACCGGCCAACCTGAAGTGCCGGCCATTCTGTGATTCTCCAGAATCCACAAAAGGCCAGTCCGCGCCAGTACAGGTGTGATACGGTCACGTCTAGAAATGTTTGTCAGAAACCTGGCTGCCACATTCTGTACCACCTAAAGCCTGTTAAGTGAGGAGGCTGTTACACCAAATAATAAATAAATAAATAATCCAGCCGGGAAATGATAAAAGCATGAATGGATCCAAGTGCGCCCGTTTCAGAATTGGTTTTAAGCAAATCAGTCGGCGCAGCTGGAAGAAACAAGATCGGACCACTGCATTAATCCGAGGGCCCATGGAAAAGTGGGTATCCAGTTTCACCCCCAGGTTGGTAACACACTGCTTGAAGTCATTTGGGAGGGTGTCCAAATCAGAAAGTGAGTCTGTGATTTTGTTAGGAGCCACGAGGAGTGCCTCAGACTTGGAGTCATTCAGCTTCAGAAAACTGACAGCAAGAAGCCTCCAGTTTCACGATCTTTGCATTTTCCACCTGTCCAGGTTTCAAGCAAAAAATCTCTGGCTGCACATCACTCTGTGCATTCCTTTCATATTCTCCTTTTGTTGTTGCACGTTCTGCAGTAGTTTCTCCAGCATCCTCACCAGCTGTTACTTCTGGTTGTCCCAGTGTGTTTGTGTGCTCTACAGCCTCCATGTCATCAACAAAGTCTCTTGTCCTCTCCTGACTTAGCACGGCATTTTTTTTTTATTTCTGCGTAGTTTTCCAGTTGTAAATCATCTTTCTCGTTGTCCACCTTTTTTAGTCTGACTCGATGGACTCTGATACACATTCCACCATGTCTGACAAACACCACTGCACCATCCTGTCCAATGACGACTCCTGGTCCTTTCCACTCTCTTATAATAGACTTGTCAGCAACTTCATACCTGTCATCTCCATGTCAAATTTGTTTACGCAGAGCTCGTCTTATTCTGTCTGAACATTCTGCTTCTGTAAATGGTTTTCTTGATGCATGCAGAGCCGAGATGTGATTTGCCACCCATTCGCTTTTTGTTGTGCCTTCCAATGCAGGTGGTTTGTCAGTCAGCACAGATGGCAGGTTGGGTTTCTGTCCGAACACCAGCTGATATGGACTATAACCATGCACGCTCTGCATAGTGTTTTTAGCTATTATCACCCCAGTCCAATGCAGTATCCCAGTCACAGCTTGTGTCTGTTTTCACTTTCATTATGATCTCCATGAGCATCTGATCATGTCTTTGAAGTAGCCCATTGCTCCATGGGCTGTATGCTGCCGTCGTCTTTACTTCTATGTTGAAGTTCTCTGCCATGTCCCGGACCTCATCATTGTTAAACTCTCCCCCATTGTCAATGAGCAGCTTTTTAGGTGGACCATGCACACTTATCCATACATGAATGAAGTGTTTAACTATTTCAGATGACTTCTTTGTGGTTAGTATGCTTCCTGCACTAAATCTTGTGAACTGATCAATGACATGGAAGTACCACAGCCCCGGCTTAAAGAGCAAGTCAACCCCTACCAGAGTCTAACTCCACTCCCACTTCATGTTTGAAAAATGCAACACATGCTGTTGCCTGGCAGACCGAGAGGGCGGAGCCGCTAACAAATACACACACACTCAGGCTCACGACAGCATTGTGACATCATAATGTACCAGTTTACATCATAGCATACTTATTAGCCAATAGCAGTGGCAGATTTAAATTAAAATACAGTGCAGAGTTTTTACCTGACAACGGCACAACACTGCCAGTTTTAGGCAGAATATTTAAATTTTAACTAAGATGCACTGAAGTGCTAAATTATTGACGACACGTGTCTGCAGCGCGATTAGACACTCGCTTATTTAGTTTATCAGCAAAAAAAAATGTTTATTTGGGGGTGACTTGCTCTTTAAGTTCATGTAGATCAATTGCCACAGTTTCATTGTACTGAGGTGCCAGTGGAAGACCAACAACTGGCTTTGGTCTGGTTTTGCCGTATCTCTTGACATGTTTCACATTGTTCTACCACCTTTTGCAGAATAGATCCACACTCTTTGTTTTTATTGCCTGAACTTATCAGCAGTCTGTTAAGTTTTTCAGCAGATGTGTGCCCAAACTGCTTGTGAAGTTTAATCAGCATTTTTGTCTTCTCTGCAGAAGCCATTGTTTCTGTGAGTGCCAGTATCTGTTCTTTACCCTTCTTTACATTATCCGTTATGACATTGTCATGATAACTAGACAGCCTATTGTTATCCATTATGTTCACACAGCAGTGACCGGAGCTGGTAAAGTCAAGCTTCACAGGTTTGTTGAACATCACTGTGCTGTCATTTTCCATGTTAAGCACTGTTTCTGCCTTTTTCATTGATTCTTTACTTCAAAGCAGAGGTATTTTTGTTGGGACAACTTCTGTTTCGATCTGACACTTATTCTGCCCAATATTTGCCGGTATCTTTACCTTTTTGATGGATTTGACTATTTTTCCATCTCCAAACTTGAAGGGTCTACTGCTGTGTACTTCTGACATCTTTAGTTTTTTTTTTTTTTTTTTTTTTTTTTACTTCAGTTGGAGTTAGCTTAATAATATACAGTAGCTGTCAAGCCATTCTTGTCCACATACTGTTTTGGTGCATGCTGTGTCTATTAATGCTGGACCAAAGCACTCAGTCATAAATATTTCCGCATCTGAGGGTGCCTCTTTTGTATATAGAGCAATGTTGCACTCCTCCACCTTCTCTGGCTCACGAGCATAGGTAAGTTTAGCTTGCTCACCTTTGTTTGGACAGTCTTTTGTCCAGTGAAATGTGCTTTGACAGACTGCACATCTTGATCTGCGTCCATACCTGTCCAGTGGATTAGTTCCAGGGAGTGACGCCTTTTGTTTATCGCACTGATTCCAAGAGTAGCGTGGTTTGCTTTTCTGTTCTGTTACGTAGGCAATTTCTTGATTAATTCCCACAGCATGAGCCAACTTCCCTCCGAAGATCCTTTTTAACGCTGATTTCATCGAAGCAAACGTTAAATCTGTGCGTGCAGTTAGGGCCAGCTGTCGATCTTTTGCATCCAAACAGGCAGGATCCAACAGCTTGAGAGCTAACACTGCATCCGGAAGCTCCATCTTGTATTTCCGCATCTGCAAGTCTTTACCACTGCACTGACCTGATCTGAAAAGGTGAGTCAAAAACAACCCCCTGATCCCCAAATGTGGGATGACAGTAGGAGGACAGATCTCCAAAGCTTCTTTTGTTGGTGCAGCAGACGACCCAAAGAAACCATTATCTCAGTCTTTGTCTCATTCAGTTTGAAGAAATTTGAGTCAAACCATGCCTGCACATATTTTAGGCAGTCAAACAAGTCCTGAGACAGAGAGTCACTGTTAACTGGAATGGATACATAAATCCGCACGTCATCAGCATATGTGTGAAACTGGATCCCATACTTTCTGAAAACCGACCCTAGTGGCAACATATTTAAGGAGAAGAGTAGCGGACCCAAAGCCAAACCCTGGGGCACCCCAAAATCCACTGATGCCACAGATCACAAATGTTTACCAAAGTGCACAGACAACAGTCCACCTCACCTGCTTGAAGCATGCTTCTACCAGATTGGGAGGAAACATGTTCCTAGATATAAATAAAAACAGCACCCGATGAGTTCCAACCAGTAATAAATTGTGTGGTATATTTTATTGATATGAGTAAAGTCTTTTAAATCCCACCTGATGAGGTCCAGAAAAGCATCCACAGCCTGGACTGGTTCGATGGTTCCACTGCTGACCACCGGACTGTCCCGGCTTCCTTTCCCCGGCCGGATGATGATGACAATCACGATTCCGATAAACACTGCGATCAGGGTGGTCACCATGTAGTAGACCACCGCACGCGCACCCATCTTACCTGAAGCTTTGCTGTCCAATGAGGAAATACCTGAGGCAGCAAAAATCAGTCAGTTCATGCAAGTTTAATTCATTCCTTTTAGGATCTGACTGATTAAATACTAGCTAAATAAAAAGAATGACCTGAATAAAATCAAAACAAAGAGTGTGCGTGTGTGGAGTAGTGATAAACAGTCTCAATCTTCCCTGTAATTGAGAGCAGTCAGTGATTATCACTTTGGAAATCTCTAATTATTTGGAAAGTTTGAAGAAATTTTAGATTAAGATTAAAAAGTCCCATCTGTTGTCACACACACACACACACACACACATACACACACACACACACACACACACACACACACACACACACACACACACACACACACACACACACACTGGTATGTGGTGAAATTTGAACTCTACATTTAACCCATCCCCGTGGGGAGCAGTGAGCTTCAGACACAGGCACACTCAGGAGCTATTCAGTGGTTTAACCCCTCAATCCAACCCTTTTAAGGCTGAACATCGAGCAGAGGGGCATTGGGTCTCATTTTTTAAGGAGTTTGGTATGACCCAACCAGGGATTTGAACCCTCAGTCCCAGGGCAGACACTCACAAGACAAGTTATTCAGGCCACTGCAGAGATGAGAAATGGGCCAATAGCTCCACACAGTGAGAATAATAACACTTAACAAGACTGTTAGACGCTAACCTGTGACCAGACTGGAGACGATGAGAGGCAGCACCAGCATCTGCAGCATTCTCATCAGGAGTTCTCCAGGAAACGCAAAGTACTTGATCTCCCTCAGGGACAGGTTGTGAGGACGTAAAGCAAAGCCCAGAATCACACCTGGGGAAAGATGTATTAAATATGAGCAAACAATTAAAAAAAAGGGGGGAGTCAAGTAAGACCGAGCAGCCACTGACCCAGAGCCACTGCAACGATGGTGAGCAGAACAAACAGGTTCCTCTTGATGAACACTTTGAGGCTTTTCCGGCTGATGGAGCTGATCCTCTCAGTCATGATGCTGGCTCTCCTCTCCATGGCTCTGTGGAGGCGCCTCCTTAAGTCTCCTTTGTCGGGCAGCTGGGGTTTGTCCACGTCCTCGTTCAGGAAAAGACTGGCGCTGTTGGGTGGCTTCTCATTCATAATAATCTCCAGCACGTGGTCGAGGAGGCAGGTCTCATGGGAAACTGTGAAGAAATTTAGGGGGAAACTTGTCTTAATTTCATGAAAATGGTGAAGTTTAACCATCTGATCAGGACTTTAGATAGATTAATAATATGATGATGAGAATGAAACTCCTAAAGGTGATGATGTTGTTGCATGGAATTAGCACTGCAAAAAATTATATTTTGTTTATTTAACCTTCGTTATCCAGATGAGTCGACTGAGAACTCATTGTCATTTACAACAACGTTCTGGTCAAAAGGCAGCAGCAACAGACACATAGTTAGCTTTACATCAAAGAAAAACAGATAAGACAAAAGCAAACAAGCTAAAAACAAGATAAAACAGTTAAACATAAAGACAACGGACTGTTCTCATAATAATAATAATATTATGATTCTATAATAATGAGTCAGTCATTAAATGCAAAAGTCTAAATCAGTCTCATTTTAGTTAGAGATGCTCTTTAACACCAGAGCTTTTTAAAGACATTTTTTCTAAAGTGTTATTTCTACATTGAGTTCTTTTTAGTGCATCATATTATGTGTATGGAAGAAACTCAAAAAGCAAACTATTTAACAGGTGATTTTAAAGCTAAAATGACCGGAACAAATCTAACATTTTTTAAGTTTCCATTCAAAACTGGCTTTGACAAAAACAGAGTTTAAAATGTCAGCTGGAGGACGAGTTTCACATCTCAGATCCGCCTGCAAAACAGCTATCGGCTCGTTTCCTGACACAGTAACAAAGTTTGTGTTAGGATGCACTAAACACATGGTCAGTTCTATTAAATGTACAATTACACT